>NC_090440.1:181907648-182207648 GCF_031143425.1 Pleurodeles waltl
ATTACCACTATGGTCATGGATATTTCGATCTGATAAGTACCAACACACAGATATTCATAACCTTAAAGACCTTGGGGCCTGATTTAGAAGTTGGCAGATCACAATGGTGATGGATTTCCCGTCCGCTGAAATCTATTTCCCATTATATCCAATGGGATTTAGATTTCGGCAGGCAGGACATCTGTTCCCATTCTGACAGAGTAAACCATTTTCCAAGTTCTAAATCAGGCCGTAGATCTCTTACCATTTGGTACTAGTCTCTGTTAGCCTTGAAAAAGCCCTAGGCCTGCAGACTTTCAGACACTTGCACATTTTCAGACCCACATGTATTTCCTGACTCATGAAGATTTTCACACATTTAAATTTTAGATGGACCAATTTTAAGACAGAGTTAGTGTTTAAATGAAAACAATGTTTCTGTCATATAGGTCTTCAGAGACATGCAGATTTAAGGCATCCAGATCTTTCGAAGAAGGCACCTTTTCCTACACATGTAGATTTGCAGACAGATATAGGTTGATAGACATATACATGCTTTCAGACACACAGCTTTTCAGAAACAAGCAGTTTTCCATAAACAAGCAGACACCTGCCTATTTTCCAAAACCTGCCATTTTTCACACGTGCAGATTTTCAAATGTATGCAGATCTAATGAAGCATGAAGATTTTCAGACATGTCCAAGTTTTCAAATTCATGAAGATTCCTAGATATCTGCAGGTTTGAGACACATCCAGATTTACGGTCAGATCTTTAGACAGAAGAAGAGTTTATGAAAAATTCAGATTTTCAGACATATCCTCGCATGGACTGGACGCTGTGCTGGTATGTCAAGTTTCCTTCTTAAATAGCTATGGAAAGGGCAATTCCTCCTAGTGGTCATGGTGCCACCCTACATTTAACAGTACACTTGAATGCTGCCGCACACCACCACCTTCAAAATGCGCAGTATTTGCATAGCAGACACTGTGCATTCTGAGGATGCTGGCAGGGGGGGCCCTGCACAGCCGACGACATGATCGTGGGCCGTGCAGGGGCCTCCTTGTGGGTCCCAGCACTTCCATTCTGCCAGCCTTCCCATGGCGATGCAAACTACATAGAAAGGCTGGTGGAAAGTGAAGTCGTGATCAGCATGGTGGTGCCGGCATTTGCACCGCCGCGGCTAACCATCACTTCAACTGCCGCCAACCCACCGGATTCTGTGATCTTGGTGGTGGTGGCAGTTTCCTGGTGGTCAACCACCAGGATGAAATCTGGTGGTCGGACTGTCAGGAGTGCGGCGGTTCAACCACCACAGCGAGTTTGGTGGTCTGTGGACTGCCATACACGCAAACTTTCCAATGAGGCTCAGAGTTTTTTGGTCTTAATTGACTAAAACAACTGCAAAGATATGTCAGATGGCCTAAAGGTACATGTATTAGGGGGCCATGTGATGACCCTCCTCCCGAAAAAGCACGATATAATTTTGGGGAACCAAGCAAAGCCCCACTGCCTCAAAAAAAATATGAATGAAAGTAAATCTTTAAAGAGAGCGAGTGAAATTTAGAGATCTTGGCGTCCATAGTATATAAAATAAACATGCATAAGATTATTCTTCACCGATAATTTCTGGATCAGTAAAATAACCCCTTACTTGTTTTTCTTCACCTCCTGTCGAAGCGACTCCAGCTGGGTCGCCAGCTTCTTTGAGTCTGAACCCTGCAGAGACAAACATCACACACAAGGAGTGCCATGTTAATTGATACATCAGTACACACTTCTCAAAAGGCAACTATTCAAGGATGTAATAATCCTAGAACACCTTTTTTAAGGTGCAGCTGATGAAGCCAACATCAGCCTGTGTAGCAAGCTGTATCATTGCAACCAACATACTGTCATACTGTGTTTGGCATCCATATTATGATTCAATGCCCTGAAAAACTGAAAAGATCCTACCTTATTCATATCTTGCATAGATCTTTGAGAAGCCTATAGGATCTTCTAATATGCTGAGGTAGCCAACCTGCAAATAAATCTATCTATCTATCTATCTATCTATCTATCTATCTATCTATCTATCTATCTATCTATCTATCTATCTATCTATCTATCTATCTATCTATCTATCTATCTATTATCCCATACTGGCACCCCTTAAGGGTATTCTACATTTTGTAGCACATCTCATCCAGGCCCTGGTGAACTATGACCAGATCACCCTTATCTGATGAAACCACAATGGCTCCCTTAGTCAGACTGTACAATCCTCAAAACCAGCTGCATCTTTTACAAAACCTTCATAACCAACACGCTGCTTATCTTGCAAACAAGATCACCATCTCTCGTGGCTCTCTGCACACCTGCAGCCAGGACACCATTAGACTGCAAACTAAAAAGTGTAAAAAATAAAAAACATGGCAGCAGGCCTTTTTCATCTCTTCATCCAAGTTCTGGAACAACATCTCCATATCCATTTGGCCATCTCCAATGCTGCTCTAATTAGGGGAGGAGTTAACAACGCATTAACAATCCACAAACCACCTACCTTTCCTATCACTTTCTAACTTTATGCTTGCTTGTCCTTGACCCTGAACAGCACTCCGCTGCCTTTTGGCTAGGTTTGAGCTATAGAAATATCATATACATTCACGCATACATAGATACCTACCTACCTACCTACCTACCTACATAGACACATACATACATACAAGATGATCAAAGTACAAGTTAGTGCAATTTCCAATTTGAGGGCTGCTGTGGATGTTGCCAAATCGTGTCAGTTGAGATGGATGTCTTAAGCTAAGTTGGAAGAAAACCTCAATACAAAAAGAACAATAAACACGTGCCAAGTGGTATCACACAATCACTTAGAACAGCAGATACACATTGCAAGGGGCAAACTTGCAATGCATGTAGACTGTTTTGCAACGCATTTGATTAATCAATTACATTAATATAATTCGGTTCAATGTCACAAAATATCAAACCACACTGTTTAAAGAGCATAAAAAATTGTGTTTACAAAGCTTTTTTTTCTGCCACATAATTTTACAATTTTTGCGTAAATGCTTGCATGTGGTTGCTGGGGTCAGCTGAATAGTTTCTTAGCATATATGTCATTAAAGCCAAGAAATACCCACAAATATCTACAGGTCCCGCAGGGCACTGTGGAAAGGTGGATGGTTGCTTCCTCAGCAATTCAGAAACATTTTTTAAAACCAATGTCATTTCAACAAAGTAATTATCAAATTGTGCTACACCAATGCTATGCAGTATGGCTAAACATTTTTTTTAAAACTGCTAATGTAGCCTGCTGCATCATATTGTAGGCATTGCACCACGCATGTCCGTGCCTGCAAAATGATGGCAACACTTTCATTTCTTTGTAGTTACCGCTCTGAGTTGGATCAATGACTAAAAGAAAAAAAAAACATGCAAAAGTGTTTTTTTAAGCGGATGAGGGAGAAGCAATACGGGATGGAAACAACATCAGAGGCACCGATGGGGGCTCAAACAATATAACGGGTGCAGGTGGGGTGAAGCAACACAGAGGGCATGGTGAGAAGCAGATGACAAATAGAGAGACAAAGGGAGCAGAGTGGGAAAGGGAGCAAACAGGTGAAAAACAGCAGTAGGGAGACGTTGGGGCACTCATCGAAGGAAGTCAGTATACAACGCATGTTGCCTTTCGGTGTTGGTGCCATCTTAGTTTTGCTTGCAAGTCATGAGTGTGATACTGTCTGTAATCAGGCCTACATCACAGCTGACGCCCTACCTTGGCCATTGCCTCTGGATATTTTAGGGTGGCCTCTTCCAGCTCATTTTCCTTGGCCTTCAGGTCTACGGCTGCCTGCTGCCATCTGTCCTTCCAGTACTGGGCCACTTGCTGTTGATCCTGCAGCTGGGAGGCTAACTCTGACTGCTTCTGTTGGTGAGCTGCTCTCAGCTCCTCGCAGCGGGCTTCCAGAACCTCCTTTTCCTTCTCCAACTCTTCCTGGGAGACTCTATGAGATACAATAGCAGAGATAAAAGAGTAAAAAGCACTTCTGCAGCCTTTACAGCCACACATACTCATGACCAGTTGTTTGTTTCCAGGATGGGACAGCTCTACTTGACCCTTACCACTCCTTTAAAGTCTCTTCTTCTGCCCTACCAGCCCTGAAAATACTCATCTGCAAGCAGTACTGATAGTGGGGTTTGCTCACCCTAATGACCCTGATCCGGTATTAATAAATGATAGGGTGGTGCCTGTACAACCAAGTTGGAATGCTTAATCAATTTTTTGAATGTGCACATCAAGCGTAAGGGTTAAATGCCCAATGGTGAACCAAACAGTGTCTAGAATTGATATTGTGATAATAACAATAAATGTGTAATTCTTCTTTACAGTTCTTTTCTGTTATTTGTTATTGCTTCCTAACGTCATAACGTAGGGTAATGGTGCACAAAGCAAAAGATGAATATAGCATGGAGATCTCCATGCTATCTAACCTTTCCTGTAGGAAAAAGAGCACTAAAGAAAACTAAAGCTTTACCATAGCAATTTTATGTATAAGAGTTCTAGACTGAGAAATCTTCATAAACTCAATATCTTGCACACCAACCTACATTATTTCTTATATGTTACAATAAGTATTCATCAATTAATCCATCCAGAAGCAAAACAGTATTTGAAAAAGTCCCAAGGTTTAATCAGCAATCCTCTTTTATTTGCACTGAACTTGTTTCTTGTACATGTTCGTAATCATCCATCCATGATGACTGTCATCATTTTGTGTCATGGCGTTAACAGCAGCAGGATTAACACTGAGACATTAATCAACACATTTGAAATATTTGAAAGGAGATGTGAATGATCTGTATGCTACGTGCCTCAACCCTGAAAAAAGACAAACACTTTTTGGTGACCATACCAATTCGTACTACAGGTGGGATTGGACCGTGTGAAGTACTAATAAAAGAATTGAGCCCTGATGAAGTTCGTATAGAATGAAACAAGTTGACAATTTGGCTGCGGATTTTACATGAAATTGGATTGCTGAATATGAGCATTTATAAGAAACAAGTTATGTGCAAATAAATGAAGATTGCTGATTAAACCTTGGGACGTTTTGGAATACTGTCTTGCTTCTGGATGGATTACTTGATGAAGACTTATTGTAATATATATGCAATAAGATAGGTTGGTGTGTGGAATCTCATTAGTGATAATTGGTGAAAGTTTTCTTTCGATAAAAGGAGGGTGTGCTGGTCGACCTCTAGATTCATCGGCACCCTAGGAGCTCACCGTGAATAGGGGTGACAATAAAAGAAGAGCAGCATTAGTGTTGCCTTGGCAAGTTTGTTTGTAAATCATTCATAAACTCAATATCTACTTAACAACGTCTCATGACAGCTTCTCTTATAACTTTTAAGGCACTTGGGGGTCATTCTGACCCTGGCGGTCTTGGACCGCCAGGGCCAACGACCGCGGAAGCACCGCCAACAGGCTGGCGGTGCTTCCTGGGCCATTCTGACCGCGGCGGTAAAGCCGCGGTCAGAAAAGGGGAACCGGCGGTTTCCCGCCGGTTTACCCCTGGCCCAGGGAATCCTCCATGGCGGCGCTGCTTGCAGCGCCGCCATGGGGATTCCGACCCCCTTCCCGCCATCCCGTTCCTGGCGGTAAGGATGGCGGGAACGGGTGTCGTGGGGCCACTGGGGGCCCCTGCAGTGCCCATGCCACTGGCATGGGCACTGCAGGGGCCCCCTAACAGGGCCCCATAATGATTTTCAGTGTCTGCAAAGCAGACACTGAAAATCGCGACGGGTGCCACTGCACCCGTCGCACCCCAGCAACTCAGCCGGCTCCATTCGGAGCCGGCTTCATCGTTGCTGGGTCTTTCCCGCTGGGCGGGCGGGCGGCCTTTTGGCGGTCGCCCGCCCGCCCAGCGGGAAAGTCAGAATGACCGCTGCGGTCATTTGACCGCAGTGCGGTCTTTTGGCGGTCTCCGCCCGGCGGGCGGTGCCCGCCGCCTGCCGGGGTCGGAATGACCCCCTTTATGTCCCTATCTCAATTGCCTTTATTCTGACGTGATGCTCAAATCCCTTGGGTCAATTTACAAACTTTGCCGAATCATGAACTGGAAATCCCCAGCGCTTATCTCTACAGTGTCTCTCATTCTTATGGAATGATGGCTTTTTCTGTCTACCTCTCAGCCCTTGCAGCACACACAGCACTCTTTTCAGAGCAATGTGTTGTGACCAACACCCACCATAAAACATCCTATGTAGTTCCCAAGCAAACAGCCAGAAGACTCACCAGATAAAGGAAGAAAGGCACCTCATTTCATGTGTTTCGATCAGCTTTCTTTAAGGGCAAGGTTGACCATATTGGCCCTTTCTGAAAGCTGTCGGTTGCCTTCCATTCTACTCAATAGCACAGACTAGGTTCTGGGTTTAGAGGGAAAAATGTTGCTGTGCGTTGATGCCACACACATGGCAGAATAGCCATTAATACTAAAATCTGAGTAGATAAGGTTAATCAGTACATCTAAAGTCATACTGCACTGATGTGCCTGACAGAACTTTAGAAGAAGCCCTTAGAAAAATAGATGTTCTGGGGACCTCAGGGTATCAATTACAGACTGCAATCCGCCAAAGGACCTTCATTAATGCCAGATTTTCTCTTTGTTATGTCTGTATGCCATATTCTACATGATATGTTGAACATAATTGCATCTGTGCTCTATGTTTTATTATGGTGTAAAATTCTCTTTTGTAAATGGCATGTTTGTTTGGACCCTTTCTCTTCACCTGCTTCTATTTTGAGCCTAACTGATTTCTTCTTACCTTTTCTAGCATCACAGGTGGTCACAAGACCTTCAGAGATTACAGCTAGTTCTCTTGGCCTCTCAGAAACAAAAAGTTTTGAACCCAACAGAGATCATTCTCAGAATCTCTAGGAATTGAGAGACAGAAGTAAGATATTCCAAAGATCAGAGCCAACCCTCCTAAAGCAGTCTATAAGACCTTAGTTAGAATAAGGCAGGCAAATTCTGTGGACTTCTACTTCAACAATTAGTCATGTCTTCAAATATTGAGGTCTCGAGGCCAAAAGGATTCTCTTGACTTTAATTACTATTTTGGACTTTTGAAGGTTGTTTGAAGTTAATTTATTTAAAAGTAAGTGGCATTAACATACTACAAGCCATAAGCATTACCTGGTGCAGCTATGCTGTGGTCTTAGTCACAGACACGACCTGTGTTTGAGAGATTGATCTAACAGCAAAAGAGGGTGGATATGAAGACAACAGTGTGCTGATCCACATCTCAAGTCCCCACTCCTGCCCTGATCCACCTCTTTCCCTTGTACCTCAGTTCCTCACAGCGCTTCATCAGTGACTCCATGTTGTCCCCCTGGCCTGGTGTGTCTCCTTCAACCACAGACATCAGCACCTCCTTCTCTCCTAGAAGTTGAGCCCTCTCTGTTTCCAGAGCGGTCACCTGATTGGTGAAGATTTTCTTCTCGGCCTGTAGCTGGTGGAGCTTGTCCAGGGTGGCCTCTAATTTCCGCTGGGTTTGTCCCAGTTCAGAGGAAAGCTTCTCGTGCACCTGATAAGGAGAAAGCATCACTCTTTAAATCGATCTCTCTTTAGTTATCAGCACAAACCCTTCATTTCCCTTACTTGATAAAACACAACTAACACTCAGACCCCCTGCGGCTGTGCGTACAGTCGTTAATGCCAAATTCACTACCTTCAAAACGCTGTAAATGTATCTGCAGAAAAAACAAAATACTTTTACTGTAGGTATTAAATTACTAATGTCCTTTACGTCTTATATCAATGAAGGATAGCTGTTTGAATTTAGTTATGGTAAGATTTTTCATGTGGTGCCTGTAGGAGGCTGGACTGGCTTGTAGTGAGTACCAAGGGGTACTTGCACCTTGCACCAGGCCCAGTTATCCCTTATTAGTGTATAGGGTGTCTAGCAGCTTAGGCTGATAGATAATGGTAGCTTAGCAAAGCAGCTCAGGCTGAACTAGGAGACGTGTGAAGCTACTACAGTACCACTTAGTGTCATATGCACAATATCATAAGAAAACACAATACACAGTTATACTAAAAATAAAGGTACTTTATTTTTATGACAATATGCCAAAGTATCTTAGAGTGTACCCTCAGTGAGAGGATAGGAAATATACACAAGATATATATACACAATAGCAAAAATATGCAGTATAGTCTTAGAAAACAGTGCAAACAATGTATAGTTACAATAGGATGCAATGGGGAAACATAGGGATAGGGGCAACACAAACCATATACTCCAAAAGTGGAATGCGAACCACGAATGGACCCCAAACCTATGTGACCTTGTAGAGGGTCGCTGGGACTATTAGAAAATAGTGAGAGTTAGCAAAATAACCCTCCCCAAGACCCTGAAAAGTGAGTGCAAAGTGCACCAAAGTTCCCCTAAGGACAAAATAGTCGTGTTAGAGGGAGAATGCAAGGAAAACACAAATCAGCAATGCAACAACGATGGATTCCTGTCTGAGGGTACCTGTGGAACAAGGGGACCAAGTCCAAAAGTCACAAGCAGCTCGGAGATGGGCAGATGCCCAAGAAATGCCAGCGGTTGGTGCAAAGAAGCTCTTACTAGGCTGAAGAACTGTGAATACTGCAGGAACGACAAGGGCTAGAGACTTCCCCTTTGGAGGATGGATCCCCCACGCCTTGGAGAGTCGTGCAGAAGTGTTTTCCCGCCGGATGGACGCCAACAAGCCTTGCTACACGCAAATCGTGCGTTTGGCGTTTTTGGACGCTGCTGGGGCCCAGGAGGGACCAGGAGGTCGCAAATTGGACCTGCAGAGAGAGGGGACGTCGAGCAAGACAAAGAGCCCTCACTGAAGCAGGTAGCACCCGGAGAAGTGCCAGAAACAGGCACTACAAGGATGCGTAAAACGGTGCTCGCCGAAGTTGCACAAAGGAGTCCCACGTCGCCGGAGACCGACTTAGAAAGTCGTGCAATGCAGGTTAGAGTGCCGTGGACACAGGCTTGGCTGTGCACGAAGGATTTCCGCCGGAAGTGCACAGGGGCCGGAGTAGCTTGCAAAGTCGCGGTTCCCAGCAATGCAGCCCAGCGAGGTGAGGCAAGGACTTACCTCCACCAAACTTGGGCTGAAGAGTCACTGGACTGTGGGGGTCACTTGGACGGTGTCGCTGGATTCGAGGGACCTCGCTCGTCGTGCTGAGAGGAGACCCAAGGGACCGGTAATGCAGCTTTTTGGTGCCTGCGGTTGCAGGGGGAAGATTCCGTCGACCCACGGGAGATTTCTTCGGAGCTTCTGGTGCAGAGAGGAGGCAGACTACCCCCACAACATGCACAAGCAGGAAAACAGTCGAGAAGGCGGCAGGATCAGCGTTACAGAGTTGCAGTAGTCGTCTTTGCTACTATGTTGCAGGTTTGCAGGCTTCCAGCGCGGTCAGCGGTCGATTCCTTATCAGAAGGTGAAGAGGGAGATGCAGAGGAACTCGGCTGAGCTCATGCATTCGTTATCTAAAGTTTCCCCAGAGACAGAGACCCTAAATAGCCAGAAAAGAGGGTTTGGCTACCTAGGAGAGAGGAAAGGCTACTAACACCTGAAGGAGCCTATCACAAGGAGTCTCTGACGTCACCTGGTGGCACTGGCCACTCAGAGCAGTCCAGTGTGCCAGCAGCACCTCTGTTTCCAAGATGGCAGAGGTCTGGAGCACACTGGAGGAGCTCTGGACACCTCCCAGGGGAGGTGCAGGTCAGGGGAGTGGTCACTCCCCTTTCCTTTGTCCAGTTTCGCGCCAGAGCAGGGGCTAAGGGGTCCCTGAACCGGTGTAGACTGGCTTATGCAGAATTGGGCACATCTGTGCCCAACAAAGCATTTCCAGAGGCTGGGGGAGGCTACTCCTCCCCTGCCTTCACACCATTTTCCAAAGGGAGAGGGTGTCACACCCTCTCTCAGAGGAAGTTCTTTGTTCTGCCATCCTGGGCCAGGCCTGGCTGGACCCCAGGAGGGCAGCTGCCTGTCTGAGGGGTTGGCAGCAGCAGCAGCTGCAGAGAAACCCCAGGAAGGGCAGTCTGGCAGTACCAGGGTCTGTGCTACAGACCACTGGGATCATGGAATTGTACCAACAATGCCAGGATGGCATAGAGGGGGCAATTCCATGATCATAGACATGTTACATGGCCATATTCGGAGTTACCATGGTGAAGCTACATATAGGTAGTGACCTATATGTAGTGCACGCGTGTAATGGTGTCCCCGCACTCACAAAGTTCAGTGAATTGGCTCTGAACAATGTGGGGGCACCTTGGCTAGTGCCAGGGTGCCCTCACACTAAGTAACTTTGCACCTAACCTTTACCAGGTAAAGGTTAGACATATAGGTGACTTATAAGTTACTTAAGTGCAGTGTAAAATGGCTGTGAAATAACGTGGACGTTATTTCACTCAGGCTGCAGTGGCAGGCCTGTGTAAGAATTGTCAGAGCTCCCTATGGGTGGCAAAAGAAATGCTGCAGCCCATAGGGATCTCCTGGAACCCCAATACCCTGGGTACTTCAGTACCATATACTAGGGAATTATAAGGGTGTTCCAGTAAGCCAATGTAAATTGGTAAAATTGGTCACTAGCCTGTTAGTGACAATTTAAAAGTAATGAGAGAGCATAACCACTGAGGTTCTGGTTAGCAGAGCCTCAGTGAGACAGTTAGGCACCACACAGGGAACATATACATGCACACCTATGAGCACTGGGGCCCTGTGTGACAGGGTCCCAGTGACACATACATATAGGCCACAAACTTATGAGCACTGGGGTCCTGACCAGCAGGATCCCAGTGACACATAACAAACATACTGAAAACATAGGGCCTGATTCTAACTTTGGAGGACGGTGTTAAACCGTCCCAAAAGTGGCGGATATACCACCTACCGTATTACGAGTCCATTATATCCTATGGAACTCGTAATACGGTAGGTGGTATATCCGCCACTTTTGGGACGGTTTAACACCGTCCTCCAAAGTTAGAATCAGGCCCATAGTGTTTTCACTATGAGCACTGAGGCCTGGCTATCAGGATCCCAGTGAGACAGTGAAAACAGTGACAAACACTCTGACATACACTCACAAACAGGCCAAAAGTGGGGGTAACAAGGCTAGAAAGAGGCTACCTTCTCACAGTGCCACAAACTGGAGAGACTGCAGTCTTGGAGTGCTTAGTTTGAGATGACTGGGGAAACACTGGACACCACAAGACATGAAGACCAGATGAACTAAATGTTTGACATAAACAGAAAACTTAAACTGGCTCTTAACCTACTCAAGGAATGGCAAACACGTTATCGATATTGGCTCCAGCTCTGTGGATTTGCAACTTTAAAATGCATCCAAGTCATGGGCACCATATTGAATGGTCATCTGTTGCCAGAGCATGCAAAATCTATGCTCGGCGTTGTTGAATAGCCTGCAAATTACTGCTTGCAGCAATAAACCTTCGGCTCAACCAACACAACACTATTATGGTCATACATACCTGGAAAAAAGAGCCTGGGCACTGTGAACTCACCAAACACATTGCTAGTCTTTGTCATCTAGTGATTCAGTCAAGATCTGACCCCAGCAGTTGACTTATCACCTGTATTCTCCAGCTATAGATAATCGTCTCAGTGTCTATTGACAATGTGCACCACATAGATCTATGATATAGAGCAGGCTCTTGCTTGAGAGGCTCACTATGATTTTATACCATGGTCTACCCTGCTAGATTATGTTATAAGTCTGCGTTGCAATGTAACAATTCTCCTTATAGTGGTTGGCTCTAAGAGACAATGTTTGCCACCCTTTGACCCATCCTGCATGTGTACTATGATCCTAGGACTGTCCTTATTGCCCATCAAATGACTATAGCCAAAAGTAATTAGTGACTGAATCTTTAACTTCTTTTATATATGGAATCTACCTGTATATATAAAAATGTCCATGTTTTGTCATTGTTACTGAAGTTATTGAGGGGTACTGAGGGTAGGTAGCCTTAATATGAGATGCTGAGCTACCTGCTTATACATCACCAGCTCCTCTTTCATCTGAATCTTCTCCTGGTCCTGACGGTTTGCCTGGGCTTTGGCACCAACAAGTTCTACATGGAGATCTGAGACTTGATCATTGAAACCTTCCCGGCCCCTCTTGGCCCGCTCAAGCTCCAGTGCCAGCTCTTCCGACCGCTTATGCAGCTCCACCTTCTCCTGGATAAATGAAACACAAGGCACAGCAGGTAAATGCATGCAGAGCGGAATGCATGCACTGGACCACTGAAGGAACATTATGGGGGTGATTCTGATTCTGGCGGGCGGCGGAGGCCGCCCGCCAGAATTCCGCCCCCATTATACCGCTCCGCGGTCAGAAGACCGCAGAGGGTATTATGAGTTTTTCCCTGGGCTGGCGGGCGGTCTCCAAAAGACCACCCGCCAGCCCAGGGAAAAACTCCCTTCCCACGAGGATGCCGGCTCGTAATCGAGCCGGCGGAGTGGGAAGGTGCGACGGGTGCAGTGGCACCCGTCGCGTATTTCAGTGTCTGCAAGGCAGACACTGAAATACTTTGCGGGGCCCTCTTACGGGGGCCCCTGCCGTGCCCATGCCATTGGCATGGGCACGGCAGGGGCCCCCAGGGGCCCCGCGACCCCCCCTACCGCCATCCTGTTCATGGTGGCTTTCCCGCCATGAACAGGATGGCGGTAGGGGGGGTCAGAATCCTCATGGCGGCGGAGCGCGCTCCGCCGCCATGAAGGATTCCCCCGAGCAGCGGTAAGTCGGCGGGAGCCCGCCGACTTGCCGCTTCTGACCGCGGCTGAACCGCCACGGTCAGAATGCTCGTGGGAGCACCGCCAGCCTGTTGGCGGTGCTCCCGTGGTCGGTGGCCCTGGCGGCCACCGGCCGCCAGGGTCAGAATGACCCCCTATATGTCTGTGGTAGATGTGATAGTATTAATCAATACCATTCCTTACCATACCCGAGTGGCTCTGTCCACCTAAAAGGCTTTGTTAAAAGTCACATTGCCAAGGTTTTTTCTTTACACAAGCACAATTGCACTTTTATACATTTTTGTGTGAGACTGTCAGAAATTTGAGAGAGTCTTGAAGTATCACAGAAAACCACTGAGACGAAAGCAAGCATTTGGCAGTGATAGGCCACATCACAAATAGTATTCAATTACGTGGATGACCAAAAACAGTGAAGAAACAGAAAGAAGAAAAAGGGACTTCACAGTACAAGACAATAGACCCTACATTCACCCATTTCAAATGCAAAGAATGGTTTGCACTAGATTTCTCTTCCATGTGTTAGTAATGATTAATATTGTAACAGTAATTTGTACCATTCTCTTGTAGTCAGAACAAGGGAATGGATGAGCCCAAATCAAAGCTGACCTTAAATAAACAAGAGGAAAGGGAAGAGGGCACATGGGTTAAAGCAGTCTTATTAGCAAAGGAAATCAATGATCTAGAGGACATCTGTAAGAAATCTAGAAAGACAAATAGAAATAATATTTTTGAGAGAGGTAGAAAAAATACATTGTTTCCATTTTTGAGAGAGACTGATTAGACGCACAGCATGGCCTTCTAAGAGGGGGTATAAAAGTAATAAAAGAACTTCTGATTAATAGAATAAGGAATAAGGAACAAAATAGATTAATATTTTAGACATCAGGAAATTAGCCAAGAATTGGCAACAAGAATGAATAAATGATAAAATATGCTGAATATGTTATGTATTACAGGTATACCACCAGGTTCAGTATATCCTCTACAGAATGTATTGTACTATATAGTTTTGAGGGAAGGTGGATGACTTTCATGTAATGGTTGCAATGATCATAGACAATTCAGAAAGGTCTTGGGTCAGCTGAAGTAATTGTACACCATGGAATATCTCATGTGAGGTCCAGGTAATGATAAGCTATTTAAGACCTCACGTGAGGTCCATAGATAAAACACTGTAGAGTGTAGCAGGTGAAATCAATGTAATAACAAAATGGCCAAGTGCTACACCTTTTCTCTTTCTTGCCTTAATATTTCTACTACCATTTACTGGAAATCCAAGCCAATGATCACCATTCAACGTCTTCATATGATATATATCAGTGTTAGTGAATCAGGTATAATGCAGACTTCTTTAGAACAGGTGAATCAACCACATTCACAGCTCTTGGGTAAAAGACCTGAATTTCCTAACATTGACCAACCAGTGTGACTCAAACGTTTCCCACTACCTAACAAGAATGGCAATGTACAGTACCGTAAGCATCAGACATCAAACTCATCATATTATTTTGCTTTATTTAAGCACCTCCAAACCTAAATATATCACAAGTATAAATAAGTACATTGTAGGAGTGAATAAACAATGGAACAATATACAGTCACTGTAAAGCATATAGCCTTCTCATGCATATGCATCTCAATATATGGCATAGTTCGCAGGCACACGTCTCCATAGTGTTCCTCAATATTACTGAAGTTTAAATTAATGGAACATAACATAAAAGAGCAAAACTGTAAATTACAAAAGATGTGTCCTAAGATTATAATTTGCCTCAAAAACAGGCTTCTCATTGCTTTAGATCATGTCATGAGTAATGTAATATTAGAGATAAAGTAGCCCCTGCCATACATTATAAGGAAATTGCAAGTCACAGAGAAGTTCCATAACCATATAGAGGAACTATTGCCGAAGGCTGAGTTCCTTTATAAGATTATGGAACTCCTAGGTGACTTGCAATATCCTTATCATGTACACCAGGGGGAATTTTAGCCCATATAATACATGGTCACGTCAACTCTTTTCCCACAAACCACTTAAAACCTTGCTGCGTAGCTCTTTGATATGAAAGAGCGAGCCTGTCCAGCAAACACGAAGAATACAAACAAAACCTCTAGTACAAAATCAAATACATCAAAAACCTGTTAGAAATTTGTTGCAAACAGATATTAGAATCCGGTCAATACAAGTAAGTTTAAAAAAAAAGAAAAAAAGCTGCAGTAACTCACACGTATAGAAACATGTAGAAACATTCTAGTTTTTCTCTATGTAAGGAGTGCAAAAAATAAACATATTCTCTCTGCTTGTCATTTTAAGCTATTAAAATAGAGTAGAACAAAAAAAAGCAACGTTCCATTTGTTGCCTTAACCAGCTCCTTTAATTATGCTCCGTGACCTGAGCTGCCTTTCACCTCGGCTGCTGGCAGGAGGTATTGTGATGTCAGAACTCAACTGTAATAACTTATAATAATCGAGTTCTGATGTCTTTATTTTATAATCGGCGAACTGGTGCGTCACAAGTTGTCGATTGTAAAGAAGTTCGAGACTGCCATTTATACAAATTATTAGACCTGGCTTCTTTGGGATGTTTTTTTCCCTAACTTTTTGCCTTCAAACCTCTTTTTTTTGCTGACTTCATTTTTGCTGAACTTAGAACTCTGCACACTTTACCACTGCTAACCAGTGCTAAAGTGCTTGTGCTCTCTCCTTAAAACATGGTACGATAGGCTTATATCCAATTGGCATATTTAATTTACTTGTAAATCTAGTACAGTGGCACTACCTGTCCCCCGGAGCAGTAAGTTAAATGCTTGTAGTGGGCCTGCAGCATTGACTGTGCCACCCAACTGAAGTAGCACTTTTAAACATGTCTCAGGTCTGTCATTGCACCTCATCTTTACAGTATTAAACTGCCATGTCAACCTGGCAAAATAAACCTTTTGCCAGGCCCAAACATTCCATTTTAATGTATACAAATCACCCTAAGGGTAGGCCCTGGACAGCTCAGAGGGCAGGGTGCAGTGCATTTAAAATGTCTGACATGGACCTTTAAGTTTTCCAAATCCTGGTAGTGAAAAAATCTTACATTTGTTTCTCATTACTGTGTCCTACCTCTTCCATAGGCTAACATTGTGGTTACCTTATTACACTTAATAAGCTGCAATATCCAAATGGGAACTGGTCACTCATTTATGTTTGGTGTCTTTGGAATCGTAATGAAAAATAACTTATGTTGAATTTGGATTCTAAATTACAATTTTGAAAATGGCACTCTTTGAAAATTGTAATTTGTCTGCCTTAGCCATTTAGTGCCTGCAGCTTCTCTAGGGTCACATGACTGGGTGTAGTTAACCTTTGGATTTTGTGTATTCCTCCCAGACAACCACAACAATAGGGAGCTCAGGTGTGCCTGGATTGACTATCACTGGCAGGATGGGAGGGAAGAGCTGGGTACAGCCCCACTTACACCTGAAAAGGCTGTGTCCTAACTCCACACAAAGGGCAGGACAAGGAAGGCAAGGTACCTGTGCACTTCAAAGGCATGCCTCTAGAAGCTTCTCGCAAATCAAAGGCAGAAGTGGGTAGACATGTTGGACCTCAGACACCAACTCTTCAGTACAGTTCTTGACCTGTAGATACTCTGCCACAAAGAAGAACTGATGTGCTGCTGAAAGAACTGTCACTCTGCTGGACTGTTGCTCTGAAGGACTGTTGCTCTGCTGGGCTTCCCTGCTGCCTACTGCCCTATTGCCTGGATGAGAAGGACAGGGCCTGCATCTGTTGAACCCATGACCCTTAGTGAATCTAAGGGCTAGTTGACAGAACCTCCCTCCAGCATCTGCACTCTGCCATCTGTGAGTCTACTCTGCCAAGTGGTGCTATCTCAATCACAGTCTTGGACTAAGGTCTAAGTTGTTCTGCCAGCTTCTTTGGATCCAGTGGAACTGACGAATCTCCTCTGCTGCGCAGCACAGGCTGGAGCAGAACCAACGCATCACCACTGCTGCATGTATCTCCACTGTCGCAAAGACCCGTATTGCATCACAGCCCACCAATTCATCTGGACTGGTGCGACACATCCTTGGTGCAGGCCGTCGCATCTCTCGCTGACGGCAGCCTCGATGACTGTGCCCGAATTAGTTTCACACCCTCGCTGCTACCCGGAACCAACGCATCACCCTAACTGCACGACTCATCCTTGACACCAGATTTGGTATTGCAAACCCCCGTTGATCGGAACCTCCACGGTGACACAAGACCTTGCATCACAGCCTCGCCGCTTCTTGGAACCAAAGCATCGCTCAGCAAGCTTATCTGGGTCCCTGTAGCCGGCCCAAACTTGTGATTTTGTCCCGGTTCGGCATGACCAGATAACCACAGTTGGCGCTTCGTGCTTTTTGCCACAAGTTTTACTGAAATCTTTAAACTTGCATATCTGACTCTTTACTGATTGGATTTTTGGCATTTCGGTCTTGTTTTATTTACTAAACATACTTCTATTTTTCTAGTTTGGTGTGGGATCCTTTTTGTTTGGTGTTTGTCACTTTATTACTGTTTGAAGTGTTGCACAAATACTTTACACACTGCCGCTAAGTTAAGCCTGACTGCTCTGTGCCAAGCTGCCAGAGGGTTGAGCACAGGTTAATTTAGGGTTGACTTGAGCCTCACCCTGACAAGGCCTTGTAGGAAAGTACCATCTTGCCTGGCATGTTACCCCCATTTTTCACTGTATATATGTTGTTTTAGTTGTATGTGTCACTGGGACCCTGCTAGTCAGGGCCCCAGTGCTCATAAGTGTGCCTGAATGTGTTACCTGTGTTATGACTAACTGTCTCACTGAGGCTCTGCTAATCAGAACCTCAGTGGTTATGCTCTCTCATTTCTTTCAAATTGTCACTAACAGGCTAGTGACCAATTTTACCAATTTACATTGGCTTACTGGAACACCCTTATAATTCCCTAGTATATGGTACTGAGGTACCCAGGGTATTGGGGTTCCAGGAGATCCCTATGGGCTGCAGCATTTCTTTTGCCACCCATAGGGAGCTCTGACAATTCTTACACAGGCCTGCCACTGCAGCCTGAGTGAAATAACGTCCACGTTATTTCACAGCCATTTTACACTGCACTTAAGTAACTTATAAGTCACCTATATGTCTAACCTTTACCTGGTAAAGGTTGGGTGCTAAGTTACTTAGTGTGTGGGCACCCTGGCACTAGCCAAGGTGCCCCCACATTGTTCAGGGCCAATTCTCCGGACTTTGTGAGTGCGGGGACACCATTACACGCGTGCACTACATATAGGTCACTACCTATATGTAGCTTCACAATGGTAACTCCGAATATGGCCATGTAATATGTCTATGATCATGGAATTGCCCCCTCTATGCCATCCTGGCATAGTTGGCACAATCCCATGATCCCAGTGGTCTGTAGCACAGACCCTGGTACTGCCAAACTGCCTTTCCCGGGGTTTCACTGCAGCTGCTGCTGCTGCCAACCCCTCAGACAGGCTTCTGCCCTCCTGGGGTCCAGCCAGGCCTGGCCCAGGATGGCAGAACAAAGGACTTCCTCTGAGAGAGGGTGTTACACCCTCTCCCTTTGGAAAATGGTGTGAAGGCAGGGGAGGAGTAGCCTCCCCCAGCCTCTGGAAATGCTTTCATGGGCACACATGGTGCACATTTCTGCATAAGCCAGTCTACACCGGTTCAGGGACCCCTTAGCCCTGCTCTGGCGCGAAACTGGACAAAGGAAAGGGGAGTGACCACTCCCCTGACCTGCACCTCCCCTGGGAGGTGTCCAGAGCTCCTCCAGTGTGCTCCAGACCTCTGCCATCTTGGAAACAGAGGTGCTGCTGGCACACTGGACTGTTCTGAGTGGCCAGTGCCATCAGGTGACGTCAGAGACTCCTGCTGATAGGCTCCTTCAGGTGTTGCTAGCCTATCCTCTCTCCTAGGTAGCCAAACCCTCTTTTCTGGCTATTTAGGGTCTCTGTCTCTTGGGATTCCTTAGATAACGAATGCAAGAGCTCATCCGAGTTCCTCTGCATCTCTCTCTTCACCTTCTGCCAAGGAATCGACTGCTGACCGCGCTGGAAGCCTGCAAAACTGCAACATAGTAGCGAAGACGACTACTGCAACTCTGTAACGCTGATCCTGCCGCCTTCTCGACTGTTTTCCTGGTGGTGCATGCTGTGGGGGTAGTCTGCCTCCTCTCTGCACTAGAAGCTCCGAAGAAATCTCCCGTGGGTCGACGGAATCGTCCCCCTGCAACCGCAGGCACCAAAGAACTGCATCACCGGTACCTTGGGTCTCCTCTCAGCACGACGAGCGAGGTCCCTTGAATCCAGCAACTCTGTCCAAGTGACTCCCACAGTCCAGTGACTCTTCAGTCCAAGTTTGGTGGAGGTAAGTCCTTGCCCCCCCACACCAGACTGCATTGCTGGGAACCGCGACTTTGGCAGCTACTCCGGCCTCCGTGCACTTCCGGCGGAAATCCTTTGTGCACAGTCCAGCCTGGGTCCACGGCACTCTAACCTGCATTGCACGACCTTCTAAGTTGTTCTCCGGCGACGTGGGACTCCTTTGTGCGACTTCGGGTGAGCACCGTTTCACACATCCTCGTAGTGCCTGTTTCTGGCACTTCTGCGGGTGCTGCCTGCTGCTAAGAGGGCTCCTTGTCTTGTTCGACGCCCCCTCTGTCCCCTGACGCAATTGGCGACATCCTGGTCCCTCCTGGGCCACAGCAGCATCCAAAAACACTAACCGCACGATTTGCAGCTAGCAAGGCTTGTTGGCGATCTTTCGGCGGGAAAACACTTCTGCACAACTCTCCATGGCGTGAGGGATCCGTCCTCCAAAGGGGAAGTCTCTAGCCCTTGTCGTTCTTGCAGAAACCTACACTTCTACTGTCCAGTAGCAGCATCTTTGCACCCACAGCTGGCATTTCCTGGGCATCTGCCCATCTCCGACTTGCTTGTGACTTTTGGACTTGGTCCCCTTGTTCCACAGGTACCCTCGACTGGAAATCCATCGTTGTTGCATTGTTGGTTTGTGTCTTTCCTGAAGAATTCCCCTATCACGACTTCTATGTCCTTTGGGGAACTTTAGTGCACTTTGCACTCACTTTTCAGGGTCTTGGGGTGGGCTATTTTTCTAACCCTTACTATTTTCTAATAGTCCCAGCGACCCTCTACAAGGTCACATAGGTTTGGGGTCCATTTGTGGTTCGCATTCCACTTTTGGAGTATATGGTTTGTGTTGCCCCTATCCCTATGTGTCTCCATTGCATCCTATTGTAACTATACATTGTTTGCACTGTTTTCTAATACTATTACTGCATATTTTGGTATTGTGTACATATATCTTGTGTATATTTGCTATCCTCATACTGAGGGTACTCACTGAGATACTTTTGGCATATTGTCATAAAAATAAAGTACCTTTATTTTTAGTATATCTGTGTATTGTGTTTTCTTATGATATTGTGCATATGACACTAAGTGGTACTGTAGGAGCTTCACTCGTCTCCTAGTTCAGCCTAAGCTGCTCTGCTAAGCTACCATTATCTATCAGCCTATGCTGCTAGACACCCTATACACTAATAAGGGATAACTGGGCCTGGTGCAAGGTGCAAGTACCCCTAGGTACTCACTACAAGCCAGTCCAGCCTCCTACAGGCCTGTAGTTGCTGCTTGATTAGGGCTCACACCTAGTCAACCAACAACCCAAATTCTAGGGCAGGAGTTGTAGTATAGTGTTGTAGATGTGCTAACCCCTTAATACAGCCAATAGGTTTGCTTTTAATATTTGGAGTTCTGACCCTTTGACAAAGTCAGTAGGTCTGCCTTACTTTAAATGACACCCTTTTTAGGTCTGCCTTACTTTAAATGACATCCTTTATATTGTTACAAATATATATATATGTATATATATATATATATATATATTTATTCACTAAAAAGACCTAAGTTTACAGTACAGGGACGATATATTTAGGTTTATATTTTACACACATAAAACCTTAGAAATTCAGCATTTATAGTTATACTTATCTAAAGAAACTATAACTCATGCCCTAAGGTAACTATAAATTTCATCCCGTCATGCAGAGTTTTCTCATCACTAATTTTATTGCAAATGTTGCAGTGATATTATCAATGATGTCATAGAACATGTCATGGCTGATGTAATATGTGGGGTAATTAGCAGTGATGAGTCAGAGTTTACCTATCCCCCCTTCTACCACTGGCTCTCATGTTCTAGGACAGTGGTTCTTAACCTGTGGCACAGGGACCCCTGGGGATCCATGACAGCTGCTCAGGGGGTCCGTGACTGCTTAGACAATTAAATAATATTAGCAGATTAGTAAGGTGTATACAAATAAAGAAGCTAAATATAAAATTTTAAAACATTCTGTAAAAGTGAAGGAATTTGAAAAATGCAGTGGAAGTGCATAAAACAGATGGAATATGGGTGGCCTCAACTGAATTTAGGAAAGATCCAAATTTTTGATTTTCTTTATATTTATTTGTGAAATAAAGAAAATACATCTGCATTTGTGTATTTGTTTGATGAATGTTTGTTTCTGTATTATTGTGTATTGTTTTGTAGTTCAAATCGTCAAAAGGATAATATCACCTTAACAATCCTATTCACTTTCTTTGGAGCAATTATTTTGGGGTCCTATTTTGTTTTACTTTTTCCAGCACTAAGCATCACTGGGGTCTGCCTTTTCAATGTGTTGATCGAAAACAAAAATCCTTTAACTATTTGGTAGATGTTGGCCTGTAAATGGTACTTTCTACATCAAATGACAGCATATAGTCAGGTGACCCTACTATTCTGCTTAACTATCTTTATAACTGCATTTCTTCAGTTCATTACCTAATGGTTCCAGTGTCATAAAGAATAAACAGCTTATCACCAGCGCTACCTGAAATGCCTTTTTATATCCTCAATTACAAACATTAAAATTAATAACTTGCCAAGTAGAAAGGAAATGGGGATCACATTACTCCATTGACCCTAGAAAGGTCTGTTTTAGCGACACTACAGACATAAAAAACACTAAGTCAGACATTAATGGAGCATTCACCAAATAATATGACCAGTTGTATTTCTCCCCTGGGGACCCCCTCACACAAATACAGGAATGCCTACAAGAAGGGACTCTTTCTACCCTAAACCCCATGCAGCTGCAATAACTGAAACAGCCTCTTCAAATAGAGGAAACTGCCCTGGCAATACGGCAGCTGGTGCAAGGCAAAACACCTGGCACTGACGGTTTCCCTGCAGAGTACTATGCAACCTTCAGGGCCACTATTGCTCCTAGTCCACTCGAGGTCTACCAAGAAGCGCACCACTGAGGTGCTCTCCCAGACTCCTTGCTAGGGCCCTGATAGTGGTGCTCCTAAAATTGGGTAGCGACCCCTGGACGTGGGCTTGTATAAGCCATTGTCAATGTTAAACATTGATCATAGGATCTTAAGCACAGTCCTTGCCAACAGACTACTCCCGAACCGTGGCACTCTTGTCCACCCGGATTAATGCAGCTTTGTAACCAAGAGACCAACACACTTCAATATCCGCCAACTGTGTCTTATTATGGAAACATTAGATGGGGAGACCAGCCTAGCAGTAGCGGTCTCCCTAACTTCGAGAAATCATTTGATACACAGGGCTGGCCCTATTTATTGCAGGTACTGGGAGCATTCGGAATGGGTAGAGCTCCTATACACCGAACCAAGGGTGCCAGTCTGCACCGTGCGATAAATTTCACGTTCCTTCCCATTGAGCGAGAATCTTGCCAAGGCGGTTCCCTATCTCCAGTACTGATTTCCATGGCCATAGAACCACTGGCAGCCATACTTCGCATCAGACGCCCAGGTCCAGGGGCCTTAATGTGGGTCCAAACTGGCACATTGGGGGTCATTCTGACCCTGGCGGTCATGGACCGCCAGGGCCAACGACCGCGGAAGCACCGCCAACAGGCTGGCGGTGCTTCTGGGGCCATTCTGACCGCGGCGGTACAGCCGCGGTCAGAAAAGGGAAACCAGCGGTTTCCCGCCGGTTTCCCGCGGCCCCAGGGAATCCTCCACGGCGGCGCTGCAAGCAGCGCCTCCATGGGGATTCCGACCCCCTAACCGCCATCCTGTTTCTGGCGGTTTTCACCGCCAGAAACAGGATGGCGGGAACGGGTGTCGTGGGGCCCCTGGGGGCCCCTGCACTGCCCATGCCACTGGCATGGGCACTGCAGGGGCCCCCTAACAGGGCCCCATTGAGATTTTCAGTGTCTGCTTGGCAGACACTGAAAATCGCGACGGGTGCAACTGCACCCGTCGCACACCAGCCACTCCGCCGGCTCCATTCGGAGCGGGCATCCTCGTTGCTGGGGCTTTCCCGCTGGGCGGGCGGGCGGCCTTTTGGCGGTCGCCGGCCACCCCAGCGGGAAAGTCAGAATGACCCCCATTGTATCCCTGCATGCGGACAACGTCCTCATATACTTACGAGATCATGACTCCGCACTGCTGGCCCTTTATGCCCTTGTGGCTTGCTTTGGGAAACTGGCTGTCTCAGGGTGAACTGGGGAAAGTCCTGCATATTTCCACTCTGTCGGGTTGAACATGAGCACCGTGATCTGCTAGATGGAGGTCAACTTCCCTGGTCTTTCGAGATTTTCCGGTAACTTGGAGTAAATATCTACCACATGGACAAAGATCTGCTTGAGGGTAACCATAGGAGAGCCTAAACCTCAATTCGTCAGTCCATGCCCTTTTGAACGCGTTTGCCCCTTTCGTCAATGGGTAGGGCATCAGTGGCCAAAATGTTGATCCTCCCAAGATTGTTATATTTCTTTGCAGCTTTTTTCTAGACTCTGCATAGCATGGAATTGGACCTAGTGTTGGGACCTGCACGTAAGCGGGTTTAATTCCTGGTTCTTCAGTGCCCTTCCCTTGAGGGAGGACCTGGAGCTGTACTTCGCAGTGGTGCAGGTACAATGCCCCATGCATTGGCTAACTTGTGATAAAACAACGGAGTGTAGTCTGGTACATGCTGACTTGAGGGACATAGGATGCCTTTTTCCCCCAGATCAACCAAACAGGAGAATGGGACACGTATGCATATAGCCAAATGCACATGAACTCGCTACATTCAACCCAAGTGCACATCAACCCCATATTCACCACAGCTACCCTTGTAGGGCCTGCCGCTTATGAGGGGACTGCTAAGAGTCTATGATCCAACCCCATGGAACAATGCCATTCATCTCAGTGACTTATATAGGGACGGGATGCTGCTCTCTTTTCAGGGTCTTCAGGAATTATATGACTTTAGGACATGCCTATTCCTCTCCCACAATGATATCAGGGCAACAATCACAGGTATCTGGCATCCGGGAACAACGGAACCTCCTGTACACTTAGGTCTGCAATGTTTTCTAACACAGGGACTTGATCGTCAAGCCGTATTGAATATCTGTGGCACTGCAAAGGGGCAGCTGTGGCCCATTGACCCGGTGCAAACTTAAGTGGGACAACTATCTGGGCATGGAACTTACCCCCAAGCAATGGGGCATGGCCCTAGAACAGACCAAACAAGTTTCATGTAACACACGCTTTAAATGTACCCAAATCAATTATATCCATCAGACTTATCTCACATCACACCGCTTGTGTAAAATGTTACAGAGCGTCCTCCATTTGTCATAGATGCAGCTTTGTAGATGCCACTTTCATGCACATGGTCTGGGAGTGTCCTCCATTACTTTTGCACATGGACACAGGTAATGGAGGTGACATCCACAATAATTGATGTCCACATGTCTCTGACTACGCTCCTATGTCTGCTGTGGGTTACATCACGCACCAAACACAACCAAACATTATCTGAAATCAGTGGACCTAGCGACAGTCCTCTATAAACGATTAATTGCTATGACCTAGAAAGCACGCAATCCACCCACAACTGAATGCTGGCCTTGGGTAACCCATAATGGACATTGGCAGAAGCAGATGCCATGATGCATGACCGATAATCCAGAGGTAGCAATAATGTAGCCACAATATGGGACACTTCTGTCCTTAACTTGTTTCATAAAATGCACCCCTCTGAAGATGAATAATATTCCTAACGGGATTACTCTATAGGTGACCGACACCCCCCCCCCCCCATTGCCCCACAATGGGCTGGCACATTATATGGCCTAACAGGGAATCCAACCTTTGCCTAAATAGGATATGAGCAGATAGGTGCTCTGATCTGCTTTAGCCGCCCCCCCCCTCCATCTCCCATTCAATGATCAATGGCTAGGCACCCAGGGCCTCTAGACTGAACCCCTTGACCCCCCTATTTCCACTAGGACTCGGAACAACTGCTACCACCACACCACCAAGATGGCTTTTGAGCATGGTTGGAATACTGTTGTAATATTATGTTGTCACGTTGAATGATATGTTTTTTGGCATATCCTCCAACTACCTAGATACAATATGCTCCCGCAAATTCTACCAAAACTTCACCTTTCTTCATGTATCTTGACAATCTAAATGCTACTTACTTATTTGTTATGATCGAAAGGTGATTGTGATGGCACTATTAGTGCACTGTATATATTCAAATACCAGTGATGCATACCTATGTAAATGTGTGAGTAAATGTAAATAAATAAAAAGAAATAAAAGAGCTCTATTTTAGACGGCTAGCTACTTATAATATTAAAATACAGTGGACTGCACCTGCCTCAAATTTTTCCAAAGATCCTGATTCATGTTGTCCATCAACTTCAAAAACCTAGCTCTTCAGTTTTTCACCTTTTCCCCAAGTAGGGATCTTTTTGATAAACTCTAAGGACCCTGTTCCATTACAATTGCCAGCAGTTGTAAATGGGCTGTGGCCAGTATTAATTACTATTATACGTCCTGGGGTATCAACAATTACATATATTAAACTAATGTTTTTACCATTCTTCTCTCATCATGCCTTAGATCTGTCTACTACCAAAGACACTTTACTAATTTGAATAACATTGCATCGCCATTAATGTAGTGAGACATGGTCTATGATGAAAGTTTCAGAACTATTTGAAGTGTTACCCCCTGACTGCTAAATGTGAGGCAATGCCATACTAATGGTCGATTGAGTGCTATATAAGTGGCAAATATAAAAAAACAACATACTACAATCACTTTCTTTTACCAGTCTCTTCTCCCCACCACAACCCATGCGACTCACCTGCAAAAACCTCTCACGGTCAGAAACAGCAGACTTCAGCCTCATGGTCAGATCAGCCACCTTCTCCTCCAAACGCACAGCTTTGGAAGAAAGCAGCTCCTTCTCCTGTTAGGGGTCAAGACACACATACCTCTTAGTCCTCTGGAAGTAGGTCAGCATGTGTGAATCAAAGCAACAGAGTATATTCTAATTATATTTACCATTGTATGCCTGGAAACGCCATAAGCCTTCTTGGGCTATCGATCTAACATCTGACTGATGGACAATGCTCACTTTTGTTTTGCTAATAACTTTGGCGCCATTTGATGAATCATCACAAATTTTGAAAAAAAGTGTGCCAGTGGGGCAGGAGTTCCAGAGGACCAAAAAATGAAACAATGGGCCATTTTTGCTGTGAATTCTCAGGACTCCAGCAGGATTGCTGGGAAAATAGAAAAAAATGGCCACCCGCTATTTTATTAAAATTATTTGAGGAGAGGGTTGAGGGCACCCCCTCCCCGAACCCATTTTGGAACCTGGGGAATTTTAGTCCCTGTCTTCAACTGTTCATTGCCTTCTCTCATTTTTAGCAAATCACTTTATGTTGCTACACCCCAAATCCCTGTTCCATTACAATTGCCAGTAGTTGTAAATGGGCTGTGGCCAGTATTAATTACTATTATACATACTGGGGTATCAACAATTACATATATTCACCTAATGTTTTTACCAGCTTCTCTCATCAGGGATATCATCAATGATGTAGTCTGAGATGCCATCAGTGATGTTAGAAATGATTTCATAGAACGTCATGAATGATGAAATATGTGAAGTCATAAGCAGTGCATGTTGGGGGCACAAGTTATAGTTAACTGTACTAACTATTGGTGAATTTCTCTGGGTTTTCTTTTCAATCAAACCCTTACGTCGTCACTGACATTTTCACCTAACTATAACAGTGAATTTCAAAGGTTTTTTATTGTAAAGTAAGATATCATTACAATTTCTAGCTATAACCTCAGATTAACAGTTTCAAGGAATATATATATATACATATAACATACAACACATTTTGAGAGAGAGAATACGTAAATGTGTACTTAATAATAATAAATCCATACCTCCTTCTGCACATTTACCTTTGTCACTTGATACTCTGGTTATGATATTGTGACTATTCAATAGTGTGTCCTCAATATTCCTTCCTACAATCTTAATCCATGCAAACTAGGACCAGGCAGGTTTAACATTACTGGGGCTCCTCACAAAGGTAACTAACACTTGTGAGTAAGTTTCAAGTGTAAGTTGACCCTGACACTTTTGAGTATCTTTACTACTTTTGGCTATTTACCATTTACAAAGTAAAGCTGCTAAGAAGTGTAGAAATACATGTCTCCACTCCGAGAAACAGGGAATGGAGCAAAAGGCATGTTTTTACCTTCCCCTACATTTTACCATAGGAAGATCACATAACTATCTCCCTATAGGATAGTATAAGGAAAATTAAAAACATTTATTAAGCTAGGGGAAAATTAGCAAAAATATCTTTATGTTCAATATTAATGTAAATTAATTGCATATATTTATTTTAAATGTAAAACAAAATAAAAATGCTACAGCACTATTAGCTTAATTTTAATGTAAAATGTAATTATTTTATATGTATTAGGTTTAAATTATTTTAGGAAGTTTAAGTTAAAAAAGAAAATATCCACATAAAGGAAAAATAAAATCTATTTTATTATATATTACCAATTATTAAAAGAGGTATGTAGAATTAAGTCATGAACTCTTATGTTAATAAAATATATTAAAATAAAAAAGTTGGTCAAATATTTAAATTAAAATAATAAACGTTTGTTAGATTGTTTTACCATTAAATTACATTTATAATTTTAAATAATTTGAATTTAATTAACATTAATTCACATGAGGTTTTGTTTTTTTAGTCCCTATCTCCATTATTTTCTATGGGAGGGTTTTGCAGTACCATGTGTGGTGCTGGACTTACTCCAGCTCTGAGCTGTAGTACATTTACTACTATTTTGGGACTTTTTTGGCTACAGTAACTTTAGAAGTGCAGTTTGTGAATAGCAATGGGCTCACTCTTTTGTGGGTGTGTGATATGTCCTCCCTAAAGCCCTTTTTAGCCCTTCCTAAACCCATACTTACTCCTTCCAAACCCTTCCCATCGAGAAGTAAAGGTGCCCTTTTTCCAGCCATTCCCCCGATCTCTCCCACAATTACTACTAAGTACTAAACACACATGTGTGAGGAGGTGGTGATTTACACTCATAGGTCTGGGAATAGCATGTTGTAGTACTTTAATAGTACTATTGTAGTATTACTAAACATACTACAAAATGCAGTTTGTGAATAGGCCCCAAATTGTGTATTATGAGATGATGGAATACTTGCCATATATAATGCAACCTTTTCTTTGGCATATGTAAAAGAAATTGACGTTTTGTGCTTGCAACCCATAGTTTGAAAGTCATAGGTCACAAGAGTGAAAGTGGGGCGTGAAAGTACACTATCCTGCCAACTATCCATGTATGGGGAAACAGCTGCTGCCATAGAGAAAAATCATGATGCTGGGGTATGACACTGAGAAAGTGCAGCTGTGGGCCTGCCCGTACATGGGCAGATCCTTTTGAACCATGGATCAGATATGGAAAGTTTCCATGACATTTGCCATGGTCAAGAGTTTACTGTGAAATGATGGACAACTTAAAACTTGCTGCCACACTTACGGGGGCAACTGCAGAGGCATGGAGAGCGGTTGAGTTATAAGGAGAAGTATATGGTACCTGAGTATTTTGCTTTGGCACTTCATTATAGTTATCTGAACCTGAAGTCATCAGGGCATGTCTGCTTTGGTGGGAGCTGCTAATACACTGTGGGCCTCATTACGACCCTGGTGATCTTAAGACCTCCAGGGCTGCAGTGGCAGTCGGACCGCCGCCAATGTGGCGGTCCAACAGCCACATTTGGACCGTGGTGGTTGTGCCACGGTCGGACCGCCAGCACCGCCACGTCTCCTCCACTGGAAGGCCTGGCGGTGTTGGCGGTACTAATCCGCCAGGGCAGAGCTGCAAGCAGCGCTGCCCTGGGGACTACGAGTCCCCTCTCTGCCGGCTTTTACACAGCGGTAGCCCTGCCATTTAAAGGCTGTCGGAGACAGGTTTCAGGGTGCCCCAGGGGGACCTCTGCACTGCCCATTCACTTGGCATAGGCAGTGCAGGCCCCCCCCCTGGCCAGCCCCGTTGCGATTTTCACTGTCTGGTGCTGGTGCACCCTACGCACTACAGCATTGCCGTAGGCTCTATAATGAGCTGGTGTCAATGTTGTAGGCCGTTTCCCGCTGACGCAGACGCAGCAGGAAATTCTTAACGGGGCTTGCGGGAAGGGGTCCGCACGGGCAGTAACCTGACCTGAGGAGTTTGGCGGACAGCCTTTTCTGTCCGACAAACTCATAATGATCCCCTTTATGTGGACCTGATCTACAAGTAGAGAGATGAGATATCTAACAGAGTCTGCAAAAGGAGCCTGTATTAATGCAGCACATACCCCGAGAATGAAGGGTACACCCTGGATTGAGTTCTGGAAGCCTGGGCATGCCACTGCTCAGGGTTGCCTCCCAGATGTTGTATTTTGATGGCCCAGTGACTGATGTGCATCTATGCATCACAGCCACCATTGCCATGGCCCATCTCCTTCTCTGTAATCTTCTCAATTACAGATCATGCTAAACTCCGAGGAATTCAGCTGCTGACCTACTTTGGGACAAGTGGTTGCAAGCACAGGCTACATGTGAGGGGGAATCAATTTCAGTATCTCCCTGTATCTTTTTTTAACGTTTGCACGAACATCACCTGTGAAATTCCTGTTTTGGACAGTTTACTTCATAGTCCCTTTTCTAGGAACCACCACCCCAGAACAAGGGCTTCGTTTTCAATAGTGCAACAGGTGCAGAGGCACTGATGCCAGGCGATCTTTGGGGCTCAATGCACCCTAATAAGAACTACTTTTTAAATTTCCAAACCGGGGGATGGGGCCTATTTTCCTTGCTTGCATTAGGGCCTCTGGCACCCTTGCTACGCTCTTGACCCTGATGTAGTAAAACCATTTACGCCCCTGGGTTATCCTGTGAATTCCTCGCAGGCGTAAATTAAGCTATTTGCATCCTTGAATATTCGTTTAATGTTGAAAATGACTTTGTAAATCATGCCCAGTGTGTCAGAGACTCTGCCTGTGTAATTCTGCTGACCGTTCTCTCCAGGAATGCCCTGACAGTGCCTGTGGAACAGGTAGATATGCAGTACCAGGCTTGTATTGCTGTAGGCCAAGCGGAGTTCTGCCAGTTCCTCATGAAGGTCCTTGTGAGTTTGCAGCGACTCTGTCACCCTCTGATTTGCCTCTTGAGTCTGGGTGAAGGCCAGCTGCTGTCCCTGCAAACCAAGACAAACAGGAGTTAGGAGAAGAGGAGGAACGTCGCAGCTGTGAAGTATACACAAGCAGGAAACACCAAAGGGCATTTCAGAAAGGAGGAGGAAGAAAGTATATCATAAATGCAAATGTCATCTTTGATTCTTTTCTGCAAAAATAATCACCGCACTATTGGTACAATCGTGTAACACAGCAACTCTGCCCTCTGATCCTTTTTTTACACATATCGATCATTTATTATTCAATAAATTAATCGACTGACTATAGTATAGTTTCAGATATCATTTTCCAGCTACGACTGTCATTATGTAAGTAAAAAAAGGTAGGTCCCACTCCAACTGCTGTATGTTCTGCTCCAAGTATAAATCAAAAATATTATCCTGAAAGCAATTGCATTACAGTCCAGTCAAGGCCTCCTACTTTCAATTGCAGGTGTCATTTACAAATCACGGCAGCCAGGATAACTGTTAGGGAATTCCTCTTTGCATACAGACTAATGGAATAAGATAGGACCATATGTAGTGTTGATTGAAGCCTATCTTGTTACCTGCACCGCAGTTTGCTGCCTGGTTGTCATTCAGCTCTCTTTTATCATCAACTTGTTTTTTTATGAAGTCGTAATTTTGTTTTTTTAAGAAGTTAGTGAATAAAATGTTATGTAATGTGGTGATTTGCTTTCTGGTTGGGCTTAAATGCATGAGGACATTCAGTAGAGCATCATCTTGGGGGTTCTTGGAAAACCCTACAAAGAGGAAGCTAAGGAACGATTAAAGTTGTATATAACAACAATGTACATTTCTCCATTTGAGTTTGGTTATGCACTCAAAAGAGGTTTGACTATCCTACCACCCCCACTTCCACAAACCATTGTGAGGCACACCTGGCTAAGTTATGCTATGCCCACATTACACACATTAGAGGGTACCTTATTCCACCTACTATGCAGTCCCTAAATTGTTGGGCTAATGCAAAAACTATGTATACAACTGTTTCATGCAGTATGAAAGGCCAGTCACATTTTGTAAACATCTTAAGGTAAACAACTGAAAAAGAGATGCTCTATTGATTGCAAAACTATGCAGCCCTCCCACTCATCTCATCCACACTGATGTTACTCCAATATCTCTGGAACACATTAAGGTCTGAATTTTTCAAGGCTACCTTGGAAATGGAAACAAGAGTAACTGTGTATTACTCTTATTGCACAGCAATTTCTCTCCTTGACTTTACACTGAGCACTGGGAGAACCTTTGCAATTTTGTGCCCTGCTCTGGTTTTGAACTCAATGGGTGAGAAAGCAGGTTACACTGATTTGTGTGTTATCTGGGCTGGTGATTTTAGTGCTAGTGACGTAATGTTAACAACTGAGCAGTAGGTACTGTGGTGGTGATGGAGTTAGTGGTAAATCCATGGTGCTCTGGGTGAGACCTCTGGTGGTGGAAGGGTTGCTGAAGGGATATAATGGTGATGATGAAGTTACAACAGTGGCAAGGACGGTTGAAATGGGGAGATCATTTAGTGATCTGTGTGATGGTGCTGTGGTTGAAGATGGTCGGGCGTGTGGTGGTAGTGATAGCAATTTTCTGAGACAGTTATTGGAGGGTCATATCTGACTAACAGATACTGTCCTGGAAGCACACCTCTTTGATCAAGTTGAGCTGCTGTACAGCTTCGTTCCGCTCTGCCTCTAGGACCTTTGCGCGGTTCCTGTAGTAATGGAGGTTGTCTCTGACTGTCCTGAGGTCCTTGTTCAGCTCATCTTTCACCTGGAAATTACAACAAATGGTGGATCAGAAAGTGGGGAGTCACATCAGGACAGCACATTGGTAACCCAAACAGCAGTACAGGAATCGAGTTACAGCAAGTTACCAAAAGAGAGAGTATGAGAGAGTGAGAGAAAGCAAATGATAAAAAGGGGACAATGACTGAGACAGAAAGAGAGAGCAGTAGAAAAAGAGACAGAGAGAGAGAAGAAAATAGCTACCCCTCTAATTACGTGTTGATCACACCTTTGGCTTTGATCCTGTACAACATTCTGCTGCCTTTTGGGTTAAGTTTGCACTACAGAAATACCACAAACATACATCCAGGCAAATGTTGAATAAGAGAAGCCAAAGAAATGTGGAAAAGTGCACATCACAAGATTCTAACGCAAAGGCCCTCATTTAGACTTCGGCGGATGGAAAAGCCTGTCCACCAAAGTTCCGATGGAGAGGTTGCTGCCAATGCTGCTGCCTCCCCACCGGGGCCATTACGAATTTCCCACTGGGTCAGTGGGCGGAAACTCAATTTCTGCCCACTGGCCCAGCAGGAAACGGCCTACCGCATTGTGTCCAGCTAGTAATAGAGACGGCGGCAATGCTGTAGTGTGTAGGGTGCACCAGCCCCGTCGCAAAGTTCACTGTCTGCGACGGGGCTGGTCAAGCTGGCCCCTGCACTGCCCATGCCTAGTGCATGGGCAGTGCAGGGGCCCCCTGGAGCACCCTGAACCCCGTCTCTGCCAGCCGGTTAATGGCAGAGATACTGCCATGAAACCGCTGGCGCAGAAAGGGAGTCGTAATCCCCAGGGCAGCTCTACTTGCAGCGCTGCCCTGGCTGTTTAGGACCACCAGCAGCGCCACACCGTGCTGTGGAAGAAAAGTGGCAGTGCTAGCAGTCCGCCATGGTTGTAATGTGACGGTCGATTCGCTGCAATGGCAGTGGTCTGACCGCCACCATGACCGCCAGGGTCGTAATGAGGACCCAAGTGTGGGAGAGAGAAATGGAAATACACGTAAAAAAAAAAAAGAAAGTGAAAGAGATGATGAAGTGAGTGAAGAGGAAAGAAAGGGACAAAGACAAACAGAGAGAGACATGTTGAGAGAAAACAATAAACCTATAAGGAATTACAGAAGCCCTCCTTTCTTATTTATTCTGGGTTCAATGGATGGCTATGTATCCACAAAACAAAGAAAAGAGTTAGGCTTCATAACATCTCTTAAACCGCAACAAGCAGGGGAAGGGAAGCATCTCGCACAAGACCAAATATCTGATGTCAAGATGTTTGTCAGACTGGAGAGTGAACGTAGAGACCTTCAGAAGTGTCCTCCATAGCAAGCAACAATGACAGAACCACCAGAACAACTGTACCCCTAACTAGGAAAGGCTCCTTCACTGGTCACTCTAATTATCAAAGAGATTGAACACAGTACTACAAGCAGCAATATGGAAACACCTTAAATTCAAGACAATGCCCAGTACCCCAAAGCCTGGACCGTACATCGCAAATCATCTTTATGATACTATGGTAGGAGAAACATTCTGGCCTTGGCAAGTTGGTGCGGTGATTATTTTTTTTAATGCAAGCATATGCCACAAAAATAAAAAGAAGGAAAAAAGAAAACATGGTGCTGCCTAAACATGACTGCCATATGCTAGCAATGAAGATTTTAAATGTAAAAATAAGTCAACCATTGCATTTAATTTAATAAAACAGTATGGGTGCTTCCTAGCAGGCAGGTGTTCTTAGAACATGTGTATAGATATCTTTTTCAGTTTTCATGCACATCGCAGGAAAGTACAACTCTTATTAGTGAGGCAAAAATGTGCTCTTGGCTTGAAATTTCTGTACACTTAAGGCGTAGTTTAAACACAAAAGGACGACTAAAAATAAAAAAAGAATAAAGCTTAACAGTAACAAATGTATTTGCAAAGTAACATATTAGCCCACCAGTCAACGTACTGAAGGATATGCACACTGGATCAGGCAAAATGCACTCAGAAGTGGGCCGCAAACTGTAGCTTGATCATTTTACACTCACATAAGACATAGACGCTACGAGTCTTAAACCAGCCATCACCAGCTCAACTGGCATGGACTAACTGACACATACTCCTGGACAACCTGAGGGCTCTAATCTAGTCCACCACTGCAGATCCTTATTAGCAACACTTTATGACCTCTTCTTTACATCTCACAGTAACATTCAGACATGGGATGATAGCAACAAAGACCATCCCAGCCAATCCCCTCACCATTTCTCTCTCCAACCATGCCTGCTCTGGACCGAAAATGTAAACAAAATATCAGGTTGCTCAACCAAGTGTAGTAAAATTGTAAGTACATCATGATCATAAGAAACACCATAAAGAAATGTGCAGAGCTCCTGAAAGCAGCCAGCTTATGGAGAACCAAAACTGCACAACTCTCCTTCACACCGCTTCAGCCCCCACACTGCTAAGCACTGCATCCCATAGTACGATAACCGCACGTCGGTGGTTGTCACACATAACATGGAGACATTTCCCGCATAAGATTAATAAATAAAGACAACATCCTTCCAACCACATACCTTAAACTGTGTAGCTTGCAGCTGTAGTGACGGTTTCCTCATTCCCGAATGCCTCACGCTATAGTCTTCTCGCAGATGTGAGAATGACGGGGTGGCATTCGAGAATGAAGAGATCGGCGAGGAGATTAAGGGATCGGCAGTTAGCCCGTTGGCTAGCACTGTGCGTCTCCTTTTTACTACTGTAATAAATACAGATGAAATATACCAAGTCTTACGTCGCATCATTACAGAATTGGCGACGAGCTTGGACTCACTTGCGACATTGGAGTGTGGAGGCTGATATTAAGATCGCCTTCTGACGAGGATCAGCGTTCAGCGTTGATCGGCTTCCGAAGTACTAGGAAATCAACTGGTGGGGACACCTTGTGGTGAGCCTTGGTACAACACACAACATCCTGAAAGCCTGTCACAAGGATTGTTGTGTATGTGTTCCTTAACAACCAGTATTGCTACGTCAATCTGACGTGCATTGCGCCGCCATTTTGGATTGGGCAACGCGCCGCCATTTTAGATTGGGCAAAAAGGCACGTTGATTCGCCATTTTTGAATCTCAAACACTAGAACTTGGAAACTTGATATTTTCTGAGTACCTACTTAAAAAAAATAAGAACAACGTATATATATATATATATATATATATATATATATATATATATTTTTTTTTTTTTTTTTAAGGAGACTGTGCAGTGACAACATGGCTTTGGGCAATCCATGGAATCTTACACCTCCCCAACCATTTATATCTGTTTCTGGCACACCTACTTTAAAATGGGAGGAGTGGTGTGAATACTTCAAGAATTATATTTCTGCGATTGACGATGAAGAGGAACTTTCTGCGGAGAAAAAGTACAAAATTCTTTTACATTGTTTAGGGCCTGGAGGTCTGAAGGTTTTTAAAAACATCAATAAAAAACTAAGACAAGATGGTCAAGGAGACTTGTATAGCAACGCGCTTGAGGATTTGGATAATTATCACAGGCCCAGGGTCTGTGTGGCAGTGGACCGTTATTAATTCTTCCATCGTAAACAAGGGAAGGACGAACCTGTGGAGGATTATGTTGCTTGTGAGAAAGTAGCCTCTTTCTAGCCTTGTTACCCCCACTTTGGGCCTGTTTGTGAGTGTATGTCAGGGTGTTTTCACTGTCTCACTGGTATCCTGCTTGCCAGGGCCCAGTGCTCATAGTGAAAACCCTATGTTTTCAGTATGTTTGTTATGTGTCACTGGTACCCTGCTAGTCAGGACCCCAGTGCTCATAAGTTTGTGACCTATAGGTATGTGTTCCCTGTGTGATGCCTAACTGTCTCACTGAGGCTCTGCTAACCAGAACCTCAGTGGTTATGCTCTCTCTTTACAAATTGTCACTAACAGGCTAGTGACCAATTTTACCAATCTACATTGGCTTACTGGAACACCCTTATAATTCCCTAGTATATGGTTCTGAGGTACCCAGGGTATTGGGGTTCCAGGAGATCCCTATGGGCTGCAGCCTTTCTTTTGCCACCCATAGGGAGCTCTGACAATTCTTACACAGGCCTGCCACTGCAGCCTGAGTGAAATAACGTCCACGTTATTTCACAGCCATTTTTCACTGCACTTAAGTAACTTATAAGTCACCTATATGTCTAACCTTTACCTGGTAAAGGTTAGGTGCAAAGTTACTTAGTGTGAGGGCACCCTGGCATTAGCCAAGGTGCCCCCACATTGTTCAGAGCCAATTCCCTGAACTTTGTGAGTGCGGGGACACCATTACACGCGTGCACTACATATAGGTCACTACCTATATGTAGCTTCACAATGGTAACTCCGAATATGGCCATGTAACATGTCTATGATCATGGAATTGCCCCCTCTATGCCATCCTGGCATAGTTGGCACAATCCCATGATCCCAGTGGTCTGTAGCACAGACCCTGGTACTGCCAAACTGCCCTTCCTGGGGTTTCACTGCAGCTGCTGCTGCCAGCCCCTCAGACAGGCAGCTGCCCTCCTGGGGTCCAGCCAGGCCTGGCCCAGGATGGCAGAACAAAGGACTTCCTCTGAGAGAGGGTGTTACACCCTCTCCCTTTGGAAAATGGTGTGAAGGCAGGGGAGAAGTAGCCTCCCCCATCCTCTGGAAATGCTTTGCTGGGCACAGATGTGCCCAATTCTGCATAAGCCAGTCTACACCGGTTCAGGGACCCCTTAGCCCTGCTCTGGCGCGAAACTGGACAAAGGATAGGGGAGTGACCACTCCCCTGACCTGTACCTCCCCTGGGAGGTGCCCAGAGCTCCTCCAGTGTGCTCCAGACCTCTGCCATCTTGGAAACAGAGGTGCTGCTGGCACACTGGACTGCTCTGAGTGGCCAGTGCCACCAGGTGACGTCAGAGACTCCTTGTGATAGGCTCCTTCAGGTGTTGCTAGCCTATCCTCTCTCCTAGGTAGCCAAACCCTCTTTTCTGGCTATTTAGGGTCTCTGTCTCTTGGGATTCCTCAGATAACGAATGCAAGAGCTCATCCGAGTTCCTCTGCATCTCTCTCTTCACCTTCTGCTAAGGAATCGACTGCTGACCGCGCTGGAAGCCTGCAAGCCTGCAACATAGTAGCAAAGACGACTACTGCAACTCTGTAACGCTGATCCTGCCGCCTTCTCGACTGTTTTCCTGGTGGTGCATGCTGTGGGGGTAGTCTGCCTCCTCTCTGCACTAGAAGCTCCGAAGAAATCTCCCGTGGGTCGACGGAATCTTCCCCCTGCAACCGCAGGCACCAAAAAGCTGCATTACCGGTCCCTTGGGTCTCCTCTCAGCACGACGAGCGAGGTCCTTCGAATCCAGCAACTCTGTCCAAGTGACTCCCACAGTCCAGTGACTCTTCAGTCCAAGTTTGGTGGAGGTAAGTCCTTGCCTCATCTCGCTGGGCTGCATTGCTGGGAACCGCGACTTTTGCAGCTACTCCGGCCCCTGTGCACTTCCGGCGGAAATCCTTTGTGCACAGCCAAGCCTGGGTCCACGGCACTCTAACCTGCATTGCACGACTTTCTAAGTTGGTCTCTGGCGACGTGGGACTCCTTTGTGTAACTTCGGGTGAGCACCGTTTCACACATCCTCGTAGTGCCTGTTTCTGGCACTTCTCCGGGTGCTACCTGCTGCTAAGAGGGCTCTTTGTCTTGCTCGACGTCCCCTCTACCTCCTGGTCCAATTTGCGACCTCTTGGTCCCTCCTGGGCCGCAGCAGCGTCCAAAAATGCTAACCGCACGATTTGCAGCTAGCAAGGCTTGTTGGCGTTCTTTCGGCGGGAAAACACTTCTGCACGACTCTACAAGGCGAGCGGGATCCGACCTCCAAAGGGGAAGTCTCTAGCCCTTTGCGTTCCTGCAGAAACCGCAGCTTCTTCAGTCCAGTCGAAGCTTCTTTGCACCCGCAGCTGGCATTTCCTGGGCATCTGCCCATCTCCGACTTGCTTGTGACTTTTGGACTTGGTCCCCTTGTTCCACAGGTATCCTAGATTGGAAATCCACAGTTGTTGCATTGTTGGTTTGTGTCTTTCCTGCATTATTCCTCTAACGCAACTTCTTTGTCCTTAGGGGAACTTTAGTGCACTTTGCACTCACTTTTCAGGGTCTTGGGGAGGGCTAATTTTCTAACTCTCACTATTTTCTAATAGTCCCAGCGACCCTCTACAAGGTCACATATGTTTGGGGTCCATTTGTGGTTCACATTCCACTTTTGGAGTATATAGTTTGTGTTGCCCCTATCCCTATGTGTCCCCATTGCATCCTATTGTAACTATACATTGTTTGCACTGTTTTCTAAGACTATACTGCATATTTCTGGTATTGTGTATATATATCTTGTGTATATTTCCTATCGTCTCACTGAGGGTACACTCTGAGATACTTTGGCATATTGTCATAAAAATAAAGTACCTTTATTTTTAGTATAACTGTGTATTGTGTTTTCTTATGATATTGTGCATATGACACTAAGTGGTACTGTAGTAGCTTCACACGTCTCCTAGTTCAGCCTAAGCTGCTCTGCTAAGCTACCATTATCTATCAGCCTAAGCTGCTAGACACCCTATACACTAATAAGGGATACCTGGGCCTGGTGCAAGGTGCAAGTACCCCTAGGTACTCACTACAAGCCAGTCCAGCCTCCTACATTGCTGCCTTAAAATATTTAGCAATCAACTGCAAATTTGGTATTTTGCACGATGAGCTAATTCAAGACCAGGGGCCAGATGCAGGAAACGGATAGCGACTCGCAAACGGCAAAAATTGCCGTTTGCGACTCGCTAATCGCGTTTCCCTATGCAGAAATGCATATTGCGAGTCGGTACCGACTCGCAATATGCATTTCAGAATTGCAAATAGGAAGGGGTGTTCCCTTCCTATTTGCGATTCGGAGTGGTATGCAATACCATTTGCGACCGCATATGCGGTCGCAAATGGTGTCGCAGTTACCATCCACTTCAAGTGGATGGTAACCCACTCGCAAATTGGAAGGGGTCCCCATGGGACCCCTTCCACTTTGTGAATGGACCCACAAATATTTTTTCAGGGTAGGTAGTGGTCCAAGGGACCACTACCTGCCCTGAAAAAAAAACGAAACTAAAGGTTTCGGATTTTTTTTTAAGTGCAGCTCGTTTTCCTTTAAGGAAAACGGGCTACACTTAAAAAAAAAAAACTGCTTTATTTAAAAGCAGTCACGAACATGGAGGTCTGCTGACTACAGCAGGCCTCCATGTTTGCGAGTGCCTAGACTCGCTATGGGGCCGCAATTTGCGACCCACCTCATGAATATTAATGAGGTGGGTCATTGCGACCCCATAGCGAGTCGCAGACGGTGTCTGAGACACCGTTCTGCATTGGAAATTGCGACTTGCAATTTGCGAGTCGCTCCGACTCGCAAATTTCAAGTCGCAATTCCCAACTTTGCTACATCTGGCCCCAGATTATCATGCAGGCGTCCAACTCGAGTATTCAAGACAATCTATGGGTTAAAGGAGAGAGCTTGTTGCAAGAAATTATTGATATTGTGAAAAGGGCAGAATTGACTGGAAGGTGTGTCAAGGAAGTTTTAAATGAAAATAAGAGTGATGAGAGTATCGTTGCAAGAGTGAAGGGGAAAAAAACATCTTTTGAGCACAAAAGGAAATGGCTAGGGAAACCAGTAGCAGAACAGAAGAATCATAAACCGGATGAAAGGAAGAAGTGTTACAGATGCAGCAGTTATGACCATTTGGCAAACGACAAGTTATGCCCAGCTAAGAAGCAGACGTGTTCAAGATGCGGTGTTATTGGACATTTTCAAAGAGTTTGTCAGAAGAAAATGGCAGCCAACAGCAGGGTGTTAGAGTTGGAAGACTCCAACTCATCTGATGAAGAAGTTTTGAATATGTGTGTTTTATGTGTAGACACTGCTGATGCACACACAAATAAACACACCATTTTGTGCACAAGAGAAGAAGAAAAGAAAAGGAATAAAAGACCAACGTGTGAAATAAATTTGGGGGGGGGTGACCTCAATGTATTGTTGTAGATTCAGGGTCTCCCTATACTATTGTTAATAGGAATGTTTGGGAAAAGAATTTTAAACACATTGTGGGGGAGCAGTTGTGAGCGCCAAACATAACAATTAAGACATTTACTAGCGAAGTCATTGAATTGTTGGGGTTCAAGGAGTTGAATTTTCAATACAAAGATAGACTGACAGTAGGAAAATTGTATGTGGCTGCAACAGGTCCCTCTGTTTTGGGTTGGTTTGACCAAGGTAAATTAGGCATTGTTTTAGATCCTAACAATCCGGAACCAGTTTTAACTGTGCAAACGGAAGTGGATATTAGCAAGTTAGTTTAAAAGAAAATTCTGTGAGTATTTTCTGGGCGAATTGGTAAGATGAAGGGGTTCATGCACTTCATTCATTTGAAGGACAAGGTTGAGCCACAGGTGCACAAAGGGAGAAACATCCCTATTCCTCTGAAAGAGAGCATTAAGGTGCAATTGGATAAACTACAGGAAGAGAAAATCATAGAACCCATAGAATCATCTGAGTGGGTTGCTCCATTGGTGGTAGTAAGAAAGGCTAATGGAAATTTACGACTATGCATAGATTTGAGGGATCTCAATAAGAATATACTAGTAGATCAATTTCCTTTGCCTCATATTAATGAGATGCTGTCTCGCACAAGGGGCATGAAATGGTTTTCTTCCATTGATTTGAAAGCGGCCTATCATCAGGTACGATTGCATCCAAACAACAGGAATTTGACTGCTTTTGTTACACCCTTTGGGTGTTATAGGTTCAGACGGATGACATTTGGTTTGGCGTCAGCGGCTGCAATGTTCCAAAGACTAATGAGCTCAATTTTGGAAGGAATTGACAATGTCATGGTGTTTCAAGATGATATTCTCATAATGGGAAAATCAAAGGAAAATCATGATCAAACGTTATTACAGGTTTTAAATGTTTTAGATGAGAAAGGTTTGACAGCGGAATTCAGCAAGTGCAAATTTGCATGTGAGCATGTCAATTATTTGGGGCATGTAGTATCTGCTGACGGCATTAAACCCAAGGAGACGTTAGTATCAGCAATAAGTAAGGCGCCCAATCCCCAAAACAAGGACGAGGTTCGTGCTTTTCTAGGGTTAGTAGAATTCTACTCAAAATTTGTTAAAAATTTCACAACTAAAACGTATTGTTTGAGACAATTGCTCAAAATAAGGAACAAATTTGAGTGGACGGAAATGTGTCAGAATGCTTTTGAGGTGTTAAAAAATGATATTTGCAATGCACCTCCTTTACAAGGTTTTGATGTGAATCTTAAGTGTATTATTACTACAGATGCTAGCTGTAAAGGCTTAGTAGCAGTTCTGACACAGGTAAACATGGATGGTAATGAGGATACTATTGCTTTCGCGTCACGCTCATTGACTCCGACTGAAGAGAAGTATTCAGTTATTGAGCGTGAGGCACTGGCATGTGTGTGGGCGTTGGAATATTTCAGACAGTATGTGGGGGGCACTACGGTCACGTTAAAGTGTGAACCCAAACCGTTAGTGAAGGTTCTAACCACGAAGGGGTTGTACAATGCTTCGCCTAGGTTAGCAAGATTATCAGATCGTTTGTTTGAATATAATTACATTGTACAATATTTGCCTGGTGTTAAAAACATAGTTGCAGATTTTCTAAGTCGCATGCCTTTACCAACCAAAAATAAGGAAGATGACATAAACAAAGATGTGTGGGTGGCTATTGTGGAAGAAGGTGTGTGTCGAGGCATTACACGCAATGATTGGAAATTAGCACAAGAGGGTGATGAGGTGCTAAATGATTTGAGTGTTGCAATTACGAAGGGATGGCCATTAAAAAGAATGATTAAGGCAATCTTGCTACCTTTCTGGGAAGTAAGGGATGAGTTGTCCATGGAAGATGGGTTGATTCTCAGAAATGGGAAAGTTATACCTCCTGTTGCATTAAGAGAGAAAATCCTCGAAATATGTCATGAAGGTCACCTTGGCATAGGAAAAACTAAGAACAGGTAAACTTTTGGTACTGGTGGCCAGGTATAGATAAGGATGCAGAGAAAATTGTTAGAAACTGTCTTGCTTGTGAGAATGCTGATAAGACGCAAGTAGTTTTGAGACCATCTTTACATCCCATTCCTTGTCCCAATATGGCTTGGGAAAGAGTAGGTATTGATATCATGGGACCTATTGGTGAGAATGAAAGGTTTCTGCTGGTTATGGTGGATCATTTTTCAAAATGGCCGGCGGTGAGTATTGTACAAAAAGCTGATGCAGTTAGTGTTATTAGATTTATGGATGAAATATTTGTGAGAGAAGGCTTACCGAAATGTATTGTGTCGGACAATGGTTCATGGGTCTGAGGAGAGATTCAACTGAGTACTTAAAGGTATGATTCAATTGTCTAGTTGTAACCAATTAGTGTGGGAAACAGAATTGTGGAAAACCTTATGGGCATTTAGGGTTACCACATGTGTGAGTACTAATGCTAGTCCGTTTGAGCTCAGGAGAGGAAGGACACCTATGTCGAAGGACAATGTGGGATGGTTAAAAGTGGCTAAAAGAGTGGAATGGAGTCAGGAAGAGGTGAAGAAGAATATTGAAAGGGCTCAGGATAAATACAAAAGATATTTTGATGACGTCCACAAGAGTAAAGAAATCAAATTGTGTGTGGGAGATGTAGTGAGGGTTAAAACCAGTAAGCACACAGGTAAATGTCAAAGTAGATTTTCATCTCCCCTCAGAGTAGAGGCAGTGTATGATAATTCTGTAAGGTTAAGTGATGGCAAGGTACGGCACATGGCCGTGTTGTCATTGTGTAAAAGGACAAGTGTCAACATGAGAAAAGGGAGCGTTCGGGATGGTCAGAATTGTAAGGAATGGTTGGAAGATGAGAGGAATGAGCAGGAAGGTTTGAATCAAGATAAGAGGAGTGAGCAGAAATGTTTGAATCAACATAAGAACGTTCCTAGTGGTCCTAGTAATGCAGACGACTTGCCTGCGTCTACGTCTTCTCACGATGCATGTGGATCACAGGGTGTTCTTAGTAGGAATGTGAAATGGAGTAGTTCTGGCAGAAGAATCTTTAAACCTAAAAGATTGGAAGATTCTTATTCTTATTCTTAAAGATATGTTTTAATAACTTATGTTTCAAATGATCTTTAATTGTATTGTTTGAAGTGAAGTATTTTCATATGTATGATTTGTTTAGTTTTATTGGTTGTATTGTTTCTTTTTATATATTGTAAAAGGGGAAGCTATGTAGTGACGGTTTCCTCATTCCCGAATGCCTCACGCTATGGTCTTCTCGCGGATGTGAGAATGACAGGGTGGCATTCGAGAATTTCCATTAATGTGAAATGCAAGCTTTGTAGAGGGGGGTTGTGAGTGTAGAAAGTGCATTTGCTAAATAAATAACATATAGCCCATTTACTAAATAAATAATATATAATGCAAAGAGCATAAGAGGATATTATCAATAACAAAAGAAAAGGACATTTTTATCATAGGAATTGTCTTTTCCATTAATTATATTAATTGATGATAATTTATTGAACTCCATTATCAAATCAATATTTTCAAAAATCTATTTTGGATCAACATTTTTAGAAACACTTTTTCCAAGAATGTGTACTCTTACTTAAAACTAATGTCTATATACCAACTATATGACGTCTGGATTCCAACCATTATAGAAGCATTTCTTTAAGTTGCCTTCAGGGACACTTAGTTAGGACACATGGGTTGTACATATCCTAAACATAGTAACGGACGCTTGTTTCTTGGGGCTTTGTGGGCAATTTTAATAATTTTAATAATTATAAAGATCTTGGGATACTTGGAATGTGTATGTGTCCTCCTCGTTTTTGATGATTTAAAATTAGTTTCAAGGAGATTGTGCATCCATAAGGGTGCTGCTGATGGCAGATGTGACTGTTAGCGCTCTTTATCTATCCTTGGTTTCTAGTGCCCGCTCCACAGCCTCTGCATTCATACACAGACAATACACTGATGACTTCTTGATGCCTCCTGGAATATATGACCCTTATCCAAATCAAGAGCAATATTATTGACCTCTAACGAAGCAAGGCTGAGGTTGGAACATGTCGTCTGCTTGGTGCATGCAGTTCACTACAGCAGGCACACTGATCCACTGCACTACTTTACTTTATTGGGTATGATCATTTCTGTCTTGCATTGGTTCACATTATTCTGCAGCACTGACGGTTTATTGTGGCAGTGAAGGGAAACGTTATTCGTCAAAACAATGGACATATTTGCTATTTTAAGGCATTTCATTGTGATTGTGGCCCAATTGTCTTAGCTTCATGAACTTTTGGACAGGCATTTTCAATATTACAATGTCTGGGTTATAGAAATAGAAAGAAGAAATAAAATTAATATGACATCTACTGCAGTGGTGCTTGTCTGGAGGAACGGATGAATGTGTGACTTCCTCTTAAAAATGTTTCTGAAAGCTATCACTTTTAGTTGGGGGTTGTAAGAAATTGTGCTTTAAAATATTCAGTTTGGCTCAATTTCGTTTAAAGCACTGAAACACAGCAAATTGCTAGCCTCAAAATGGTCTGTCACTTGCTAGGCTGTGCTTTTCAAGACAGACATGCCGCCTTATGCAGCTTCTGAACCTTGCAGTAGGTGCTCTGCAGTCGCCTTGGAGTGAGTATATAAAGTATGCTTGCGTGTGGTGTAAGGGAGACTGTACGCGCCCTTGACTTTTGGTAATTACGTTTATTGATGCAGTCTGCAATGATAAACTCCCTTTTAAAACACTGCGAATGTGGTTAAGGCTATTCTACAGCAAAAATGGGTAATGTGGTATACATCAGTAATGTGTCAGATATGACAAATCATGTACTGGCCCAGTGAATCCCTACTTCATGCACCTGTGTCATTGCCCAACAGCCCCTCTTATTGATGCACAATGATCCATCGCTCTCCATTTGGGCTTGCACTATATAAATACAAATGCATACATACACATTGCATCCAAAAGGTGGTAAAAGTAGGTGATACTCACATGTCCCTGGAAGCCCTCTGATGACGATCTATCACAATATGATCCTCAACATCTTGTCAGCAGGATCCCTACCCCTTACATAATCATCCACCTCCTCTTCTCTAGAACCCTATCCCTCGCCTGATCCTCAAAAACCTTTTACTAGATCCTTTCGTCCACTCATCAGCCCCAAAATCTACCTATCAGGCTCCCTGGCACTCATACGATTCTCGAGGTCTCCTTCAGTAAACATGACCCAAAAAGGATCCTCATAATTACGCCACTGAACCTCACACAACCCTCAGAATCCTCATGCCAGGACCCATAAACATCACATGATTATTGCAGCCTTCCTACCTGAGAGGTGGCTCTACTGCTGTTTGGAGAAGCATTGTCATAGCTCAGGCTGTCCAGGCTGGCCTTGGCCTTCATCACCTCCAGTTCCAAGTTTATGATCCTGAAAAAGAACATAGAGGAGTCTACAGCAATGTCAAGTCTGGAATAATGAGGAAGTCCCTATCCCAGACTTGTAGCGCTGAGGGTTGTACGTCAGGATATTGTTAGGATATCCTATTTCTATCAGAAGATATTTTTGCTAAATATCATTAAAAAAAACAAGCACTGGCAAAGTTGATAGCAATCGCCTGTACAAGAGCTATTGGCTTTGCAAATATGTTTTAGCCATGTTGTACATCAGCCCAGCTGCAGTTCAGTATGGCTAAAAGTTAGTGGCATAGGGGAGTGTAGAGTGAAGTGGAGAAGCGTAGAGTAGAGTGGAGTGGCATAGAGTGGAGTAGAGTGGACTAGAGTGTTGTGGAGTGGCATAGAGTGTAGCAGATTCTTGTAGAGTGGAGTGGCGAATTGTGGAGTAGAGTAGCATGAAGTGGCGTACAGTAGTGTGTGTAAAGTGAAGCGGAGTAGAGTGTCATAGAGTGGAGAGGCACAGACTGGCATTGCATAGAGTGGAGTAGAGTTTCGTAGAGTGGAGTGGAGTGGGGAGGACTGTTGATGATGGAATAGAGTAGAGTGTGGTATAGTGAAGTGGTGTGGAGTAGAGTGTCATACAGCAGACTGTCAAAGAGTGGAGTGGTGTAGAGTCGCTGCAGTAATGTAGAGTGGAGAAGAGTGTTGGAGACTGGAATATAGTACAGTGCTGTAAAGTGAAGTGGCATTCAGTTGAGGAGAGTAGAGTGGCATGGAATGGAGTGTCATAGAGTAGGGTGGCATAGAGGAGTGTCACAGAGGTTTGCAGAGTGGAGTGAATTCAAAGGGAGTAGAGTAGAGTGTCACAGACAAGAGTGGAATAAAGTGGAGTGGTGTAATGTGGAGTGGCATAAAGTGGTGTAGAGTGTCATAACAGTTGAGAAGCATAGAGTGGCAGAGTGGAGTAAAGTGGAGTGGAGTATAGTGGTGTACAGTGAAGTGGAGTGTCATAGAGTGGAGTGCCGTAGAATGAAGAGACATAAAGCAGAGGAGCATAGAGTGGAGTAAAGTGTTGTAGGGTTGAGTGGTGTAGAGTGGCGTAAAGTGGAGTGGAGTGGACTGTCGTAGAGTGAAGTGTCATAGAGTGAAGTGTAAAAGAGTGGTGAAGAGTGTCATAGAGTGGAGTGGCATAGAAAGTAGTAGGGTGGTAGAGTGGAGTGGCATAGAGTGGAGTGGAATCGAGTGGAGTATAGTGTCATGGAGTGTTGTAGAGTGGAGTACAGTGTTGTAGAGTGGATTATGGGGGAGTAGAGTGGAGTGTCAGACTGGAGTGGCATAAAGTGGAGTGGTGTAGATTGGAATAGCACAGTGTCATAGAGTGGAGAGGAGTTGAGTGGAAGAGTGGAGGGAGGGTGTAGTAGAGTGCAGTGGTGAAGAGTGGAGTGTCATGGATTGGTGTGGAGTGGAGTAGAGTGTTGTAGGGGAGTGGCCTTGAGTGGAGTGGCATAGAGTGGAGTAGAGTGTTGTAGGGTTGAGTATTGTAGAGTGTTGTGGAGTGAAGTGGGTGGATTGTCATGGAATGGAATGTAGAAGAGTGTTGTACAGTGGAGTAGCATGTAGTGGAGTAACATAGAGCTGAATATCGTAGAGTGGTGTGGCACAGAGTGGGATGGAGTGGCATAGAATGGAGTAGAGTGTCACAGATGGCAATGGAGAAGAACGTCATAAAGTGGAGTGGCATAGAGTAGAATAGAGTTCAGTAGAGTAGACTAGAGTAGAATAAAGTAGAGTGGAGTAGAGTGTCATAGAGTGAAGTGGAGTGGACTGGAGAGTCATAGACTGGATTGTTGTACAGTGGAGTGGTGTAGAGTGTCATAGAGTGGAGAGATGTAGAGTGGCAGAGTGGAGTAGAGTGTTGTAAAGTAGAGTGGCATAGAGTGGAGTGGTATAGAGTGGAGTGACAGAGTGGAGTGACAGAGTGTAGTGGCATAAAGCAGAGGGGCATAGAGTGGAGTAAAGTGTCATAGGGCTGAGTGTCGTAAAGTGAAGTGGGGTGGACTGTCGCAGAATGGAGTGGAAAAGAGTGTTGTATGGTGGAGTGACATTGAGTAGAGTGTCACAGAGTATCATAGAGTAGAGCGGTGCAGAGTGGTGTGGAGACGCATAAAGTGGAGCAGAGTGTCTGAGACTGGAATGGAGTATAGTGTTGTAGACCGGAGTGGCATAGAATGGAGTAGAGCAGAGTGTCATTGAGTAGAGTGTCATGGAGTTCAGTAGGGTGGAGTAAAAAGGAGAATCATAAACTGGAGTTGTGTAAAGTAGAGTGCTGCAGAGTGGCAAGGTGTAGAGTGGCATAGTGGAGTAGAGTGCCATAGAGTGGATTGGCATATAATGGGGTAAAGTGAAGTGTCAGAGTGACGTAGAGTGTAGTAGTGTGTTGTAGAGTGAAGAGGCATAGAATGGAGTAGAATGGTGTAGAGTGGAGGAACTGGCATAGAGTGGAGTAGAGTTTGTATGGAATGTTGTAGAGTGGAGTAGAGTATTGTAGAGTGGAGTGTTGTAGAGTGAAGTTGCGTAAAGTGGAGTGTCAATGAGAGGAGTGTTCTGGAGTGGAGTGGAGTATAGTAGAGTAGAGTGTAGTTGTAAAAAGTGGAGTGGCATGAAGTGGAGTAAAGAGGCGTGGAGTGGCACAGAGTCACGTGCAGTAGAGTGGACCCAAGTGAAGTATCGTAAACCGAAGTGGCATAAAGTGGAGTGGTGTAGAGTGGAGTGGTATAGCGTGTCATTGAGTGGAGAGGTGTAAAATCTCATAATGTGGCAGAGTGGAGCTCAGTGTTGCAGAGGAGTGTCATAAAGTGGAGTGGCAGGGTAGCGTAGAGTGTCGTAGAGTTGGATGGTGTAGATTGTCATATAGTGGAGTGGAGTGGACTGTCATAGAGTGAAAAAGAGTGTTGTAGAGTGGAGTCGCATGGAGCAGAGTATCATAGAGTGGAGTATTATAGAGTAGAGTGGCATAACGTGGTGTGGAGTGGAGTAAAGTGGAGTAGAGTGTCTGAGACTGGAATGTGGTATATTGTCATAGAACAGAGTGGCATCTAGTAGAGTACAGTGCAGCATCATAGAGTAGAGTGCCAGAGTAAAGTAGAGTGGAGTAGAGAGGAGTATCATAAACTGGAGTGGTGTAGGGTGGTGAGGTGTAGAGTGTCAGAGTGGAGTAGAGTGCAGTGTGGAGTGTTGTATAGTGGGGCAGAGTGAAGTGTCAGAGTGGCGTAGAGTAGCGTAGCGTGTTGTAGAGTGGAGAACCATAGAATGGAGTAGAGTGGTGTAGAGTGGAGGAGCCTGGCATAGAGAGGAGTAGAGTGTGTGGAGTGGTGCAAAGTGGAGTAGCGTGTTGTATAGTGGAGTGTTGTAGAGTGGAGTAGAGTGTCATAGAGTTGACTAGAGTGGAGTGGAGAGTCAATGAGAGAAGTGTTCTACAGTGGAGTAGAGTAGAGCAGAGTAGAATAGAGTGACTAAGAGTGGAGTGGCATAGAGTGGAGTAAAGTGGCGTGGAGTGGCATAGAGCGGAGTGGTGTAGAATGGAGTGTTGTAGAGTGGAGTGCCATAGAGTGGAGTCACGTAGAGTGTCGCAGACTGGAGTGTCGTAGAGTGGAGAGGAGTATTGTAGATGGAGTGTGGTAGGGTGGAGCAGTGCAGAGTGAAATAGAGTAGTGTAGAGTGGAGCACAGTTAAGTAAGGTGTCATGGAGCATAGTGGAGTGGCATAGAACTGTGTGGTGTGGCATAGAGTGGAGTAGAGTGGTGCGGAATAGAGTGGTGTGGAGTGGAGTGCAGCGATGTAGAGTGGAGTGTCGTAGAGTGGAGTGCAGTGTTGTAAAGTGGAGTGGGGTAGAGTGGAGCAGAGTGGTGTGCTGTAAAGTGGAGTGGGGTGGAGTAAAGTGGAGTGGCGTAAAGTGGTGTAGAGTGGACTGGTGTAGAGAGGAGTAAAGTGGAGTGGAGTTGTGTAAAGTGGAGTGGCCTAGGGATGAATAGAATGTTGTAGGGTGGACTGGAGTACAGTGCTGCAGAGTGGAGTAGAGTGTTGTAGAGTGGAGCAAAGTAGAATGCTGTATAGTCGATCTGGGTGGAATAGAGTGGAGTAAAGTGGCATAGAGTTGTGTAAAGTGGAGTGCCACAGAGTGGAATAGAGTGTTATAGGGTGGAGTAGAGAATTGTAGAGTGGAGTAGAGGGGAGTGTTATTGAGTGGAGTAGAGTGGAGTGTCACAGTATGGAGTGGCTTGGACTGCTGTGGAGTGGCAGAGAGTGAAATGGCAGAGTGAAGTAGAGCTGAGTGGAGTACAGTGTCGCAAAGTGGTGGGCAGTAGAGTGGAGTAGAATGCAGATGGACTGTTGTAGAGTGGAGAAGGGTGGAGTGGAGTGGTGCAGAGTAGAGTGGAGCAGACTGTGACAGAGTGGAATGGGGTAGAGTGGAGTGGCGTAGAGTGGAATAGAGTGTCATGAAGTGGAGTGTCGTAGAGTGGAGTGTCTTAGAGTGGAGTATCATAGAGTTGAGTGTCATAGAGAGGTGTCATAGCTTGTAGAGTGGAGTAGAAGGCAGTGGAGTAAAGTACAGTGTCATAGAGTGGAGTGGCGTAGAGTGGAGTGGCATAGAGTGGAGTAACGTGGCATGTCATACATAGGAGTCAAGTGGAGAGGCGTAGAATGGGAGAGTTCAGTAGAGTGCCGTGTAGTGGAGTGGTGTATAGTGGCGTAGAATGGACTGAAGTGTGGTAGCGTGGAGTGCTGAAGAAAGGAGTGTCATAGAGTGGAAAAGAGTGGAGTAGAGTGTTGTAGAGGAGTGCCACAGAGTAGAGTGGCATAGGGTGGCGTGGCAAAGAGTGGAGTACAATTTAGTGGTGTAGAGTGTTGTAGAGTGGAGAGGGGTGGGCTGTCATAGAGTAGAGTGGAGTAAAGTGCTGTAGAGTGGATAGGCATGTAGCAAAATGTCATAGAGCAGAGTATCTTAGAGTAGAGTGGTGCAGAGTGGCATTGAGTGGTGTGTAGTGGAGTGGAGTGTCAGAGATTGAATTGGAGTTGAGTGTTGTAGTGTGGAGTGGCATGTAGTAAAGTAGAGTACATTGTCGTACAGTTGAGTGTCATAGAGTGGCGTAGAGTAGAGTGTCACAGAGTGAAGTAGAATGGAGTAGAGTGGTGTGTCAAAGAATGGAGTGACATGAAGTGGAGTGGAGTGGAGTGGTGTAGAGTGGCGTAGAGTGTCATAGAGTGGCGAGGTGTAGAGTGGCAGAGTGGAGTAGAGTGGTGTATAGTGAGAAAGGGTGGGTGGCGTAAAATGTCAAGAGTAGAGCAGAGTGTCCTAGAGTGGAGTGATGTAGAGTGAAATAGAGTGACGTAGAGTGTAGTGGCATAGAATGGAGTAGAGTGTGTATGGACTGTTGTAGAGGGTTGTAGAGTGGAGTAAGGTGGCATAGAGTACAATGGAGTAGAATGTCACAGATTGGAATGGTGTATGGTGGAGTGGTTCTGTCGTAGAGCTGAGTGCCATGGAGTGGAGTGTCATAGAATGGAGTGTCATAGAGTGGACTACAGTATTTTAGAGTGGAATATAGTGTCATAGAGTGCAGTGGCATAGAGTGGAATGGCACAGAGTGGAGTAAAATGGCGTGAAGTGACAACAAGTGTAGTGGCATACAGTGTTGTAGAGTGGAGTGTTATAGAGTGGAGTGGTGTGGAGTGTTGCAGAGAGGAGTGGTGTAGCAGGATTAGAGTGTCATAGAGTGTCATAGAGTGTCATAGAGTGTTGTAGAGTGGGTCATCATAGAGTGGAGTGGAGCAGAGTGAAGCCGAATAGTGCAAAGTGTCAAAGAGTGGAATAGAGTGTCATGGAGTGGCATAGAGTGGAGCGGCATGGCGTAGAGTGGAGTAGCATAGTGTGGAGTAGAGTGGAACGGCACAGATTGGAGTAGAGTGTTGTAGAGTGGGAGAGTGGGGTACAGTAAAGTGGAGTAGTGAGGAGTGCCGTCAAGCAGAATGGGGTAATGTAGAATGTAGTGGCATAGTGTGGAGTAGAGTGGACTGTAACATAGTGGCATAGTGTAAAGTGTAGAGTTTAGTAAAGTGGCATGTGGTGTGAGGTGTAGTGGCAAGGAGTAGAATAGAGTGTTGTCGAGTGGAATGGAGTGAAGTGTCGTAGAGTGGAGTGTCACCGAGTGGAGTGGCTTGGAGTCTCATAGAGTGCCATGGAGAGGCATAGAGAGGAGTGGAATGTAACAAAAGGACATGGCTTACAGTGAAGTGGCATAGAGTGGTGTGGAGTGCCGTAGAGTAGGGGGTGTAGAGTGGCATAAACTGTAGGGGCATGGAGTGGCAATGAGTGGAGCAGAGTGTCATATAGTGTAGTGTAGTAGAGTGTTGTAGAGTGGATTGGCGTACAGTGGAGTAGTGTCACAGAGTGAAGGGCCTAAAGGGGCGAATAGTGGCATAGACTGGGCTAAAGTAGCATGGAGTGCCTTAGAGTGGAGGGGCGAAGATTGGAGTACAGTGTCATAGAGTGGAGAGGTGTAGAGTGGAGTAGCGTAGAGTGTTGTGGAGTGGAATACAGTGTTGTAGAGTGGAGCGGCTTAGAGTGGAATAGCATAGAGTGGAGTATAGTGGCGTACAGTGGAGTGGCATAGAGTGGAGTCGAGTGACATGGAGTGGTATTGAGTGGAGTGGCATGTAGTGGAATGTTGTAGAGTGGAGTGGTATTGGGTAGAGTAGAGTGGAGTGGTGGAGAGTGGAATGGTGTAGAATGAAGTTGCACAGAGTGAGGTGGTGTAGAGTGGAGTGGAGTAGAGTGGAGGGGAGGGGCATAGAGTGCATAGAGTGGAGTGCTACAGAGTGAAGTGGCAAAGACTGATTTAGTGTAGAGTGGAGTGGCACAGAATTATATAGAATGGAAGGGTGTGGAGGAGCTTAGAGTGGTATAGAGTGGATTAGAGTGTTGTAGAGTGGAGTGGTGTACAGTGGTGTTGAGTGGAGTATGCATGGTGTGGTAGCTCTCTGCATTACAGGCAACACATTTTCAATTGAAATTACCATTACATTTGCAGATGAAACTATACAGCGCACGATAACATGTTAATGTGTGGAAATCGGCATCACCTTGTGCATTGTTTTGTTTTGATCGTATTACAAAAAATTCGCTTCATTTCTGCTTTCCTAATTCTTATATTTTCTGAAATAATTGTACAGTTCTTTTACTGACATTAAAATTTAGTTGGATGCTAGAAAAACATATCCTCAAGCAATTCCTTTCACATCCCCAGTGCCTCCTCCACCCCCCTGCCCCCAGATTGTCACATAAATCCTCTCACTTTACAGTCAAATATAGAAGTAAACACAATCTCCCTTGAAGACAAAAAGCCTAGCATTTGACCTCTGTATTTGTTCAACAAATGTGACAAGCTAAAAACAAAAGTTAAAGGCTTGTTTATTGTTCATTTGCTTCTAAGCTCCAGCATGAATATTTTGGTGGTGCTTCAGCACCCTCCACTGCCCTGCTTCCAATGCCTATGGCATGGACATGAAATTGAGGAAGATGATTGTTTAGGTTAGCTATTAGTAAAGAGCACTGACCAGAATAAAAAAGCTCCTAGACAGAACATTGTTCCTCATATGCATGCAAAGTATGGCAGAGATCAGAAGAATCAGTCAAGCTGAAAGATAGGAGACAGGAAACAATATCACAGAAATACAGCACTTTACTGCTGTGATCTAGCATACAGGAGACAACTGAAAAGGTGCCTCACGAAAAAAAGAGTTCCCAGTATGCGAGCACTTGTGGAAGAAATAGAAAGCAAGCAAAAGTGAGCTATACAAAATAATCCAATGATAAGCAATGGGTGGAATGCATTCCTAGGGAAGCTTTCAGCATGTCCCCAAAATGTCTCTGCAACCAGACTGATATGATGTCTGATAGACTTCAATCTAATGACATCCCATTTGGTGTAGATTTGTTTATTATTTACTCCAGTGGCACAATATTTAGTAAATGATGTTGAGGACCCTATATTTCTGTTGGACAATGTCTTGGCCATGATATTCAGATACCAGGGTATGCAGATTAGAGGGGATGCTATCACACATTCAGATCAAGGTTGTAGAACAGGAGTGAAAAGAAAGGAGAGCTGGAGCAGCAGCCCGTGCATGGCAGAGATTATGCAACTTCTGTGACCAGTGGAAAACAACATAAGGGGCAACACTTCTAACCACTGTACCTTCTAGTGAACACAATGACACTGTTTCTAAGATTCAGTCAATGTCCCCAGCTTTTCACCATTCCTAGTCCTCTTCTCTAGTCCAAATCACACTCTCATTTCACTTCTGTGGAGCATCTCAGCCCGAGAGATTCTCACAGCTCATGCTGACATGTCATTCTCACCCATCCTTGAGCACCTCATACTCTCAAATCTGACGTATTAGGTTTCTTCACACTTCACTCCAGAGCATTTCATCACCAGTGTTTCATTTTACCCATGTCCCATAGCTGGATTTGTTGTCCATTTTATCCACGTTTAAGTGGCCAGCTCCGAAGATTGAGCATTTTACAGTTTTACTAGATTTGCAAGCAATTCTCCATTCCAGTGTGTGTCACAGCTCACTGTTTCTAATCTAGATATCTCATCATCACACAGTACATAGAGTATTTCCTCTCCACGGAAACGCACTCTTCTTTTCCAATTAATTTTAGAAGCCATTAGGAGTCTCTAGTCCATATTCTAGAGCAGAAATCTAGCTAACTACCTTAATTTCACATTCTAGACTACAATGTCACTATTCTCTAATCCAAGACAGCTCACCACTCATTCGCCCACTCACTTTGTCATTCCCAAAACACATATTTTTTCATCGATGGAAATTATGCCACCATGTCATCCTCTGCATTCTTTATTTTCCAGAGCAATTCACACTACCACATTATCTATTGTCATGATCTAGTGTACTACTTGCTTGGCTCCACAGACCTTTGTCTTGCAGATGTATCCGTCTACAATTAAGGATTTATCCATAAAAGAAAGTCCCTAGGCCTGTACCTGGATAGCCCATGCTTCACAGAGTAAGAGCAGTATTGTGTTTAATGTTGGATTTTCCCTGTAGTCGTGTTTCCAACATAGGGGTGGGATTGCAGCCTTTCAAGCAATCCTTGTGGGATGGTTTTACAGCTGTGTCAGTGAGTCTTGTTACAGTGGGGCTCCTGCTCATCTGGCCCTCTGTCTGTCAGCTGTGCCTGTAAATCTGCCTCCTTGGGACTTTGGTGGAACATATGTTATATGGGATTTTACCATATTTTCCTAGGTGTTAATGGAGCATTTGTGTGAGTGGATATGTGGGTATATGTGTTTGGGTGCATTGCTGAGATTGTTTAAGTTGATTTTGATGTCAGGCTGCAGGATTAGTGATCTGTGTAACTCTAAACTTGTCTACCTGCAATCTTGGTTCCCCAGACTTCTCCTCTCATGGCTTCTTGGGTTTTCTAAAATCAGAGCAATGTATGTATCTAATATATGTGCAGGAGGGTTAGAGCCATGCCAGATTTTCTGGATGTCCACCTACTATACACTTACATCCAACGAATCTCAATAGAGCTCATTTATAGTGTTAATTATTATCCAGACCATCTGGCATGAATATTGTCTCCTTGGACCTATTCTGGACCATCCTGCACAGCAGTATTGAATCATCGTATACCACATGGTGAAACAGTGCATACTCCATCCCTCCACCCCACAAACAAAAGCATCTCACTGTCACAACATCTCATTTTATGAAGAGTCTTAGTAGAAACCCCAAAAGTGATTACTTTGCTTATATCTTCTTTGGAACAGCAGAGTGTCTCGGCCTCATCATAATGTGTCCCACTTTCCTTTGTTAGTGAATATCCCTTTTGTGCTTCTTGCAATCTAGATTTGCATCATGTCTAGTTTCAATTTCATCAATGTTATTGTGGAGACAGGCTGGTCTGCTCCAGTCTCATGTTAGAGATCTTTGATGCTCTGCATTACATATAGGTCATCATTTCAAGGTGAATGTATTGATTTATTGAGATAATCTACCTTTGAAGATAAGCAAATCAATTTGGCTTGGAACACATAGGGGGTCATTCCAATGTTGGCGGGCGGCGGAGGCCGCCCGCCAGAATTCCCCCCTCCGAAATACCGCGCCGCGGTCAAAAGACCGCGGCAGGTATTACAAGTTTTCCCCTGGGCTGGCGGGCGGTTGCTGAAAAACCGCCCGCCAGCCCAGGGGAAAACGACCTTCCCACGAGGATGCCGGCTCGTAATCGAGCCGGCGGAGTGGGAAGGTGCGACGGGTGCAGTGGCACCCGTCGCGTATTTCAGTGTCTGCAAGGCAGACACTGAAATACTTTGCGGGGCCCTCTTACGGGGGCCCCTGCCGTGCCCATGCCATTGGCATGGGCACGGCAGGGGCCCCCAGGGGCCCCGCGACCCCCCCCTACCGCCATCCTGTTCATGGCGGCTTTCCCGCCATGAACAGGATGGCGGTAGGGGGGGTCGGAATCCTCATGGCTGCAGAGCGCGCTCCGCAGCCATGGAGGATTCACACGAGCAGCGGAAAGTCGGCGGGAGGCCGCTGACTTTCCGCTTCTGACCGCGGCTGAACCGCCGCGGTCAGAATGCTCGTTGGAGCACCGCCAGCCTGTTGGCGGTGCTCCCGTGGTCGGTGGCCCTGGCGGCCACCAGCCGCCAGGGTCAGAATGACCCTCATATTTCCGAAAAAGAACATGAAAATGAAATTCTCTTTGTTTGCCCCTGCTGACTTCACTGATTGTATTATACAATAGTATGAGTAGTTCTTACAACCCCTACGTGAAGTGCTTATTACTTGATTTAAAGTCTGGTACAGGTACTCGATATGCCATGTGCTGTTTAGAGAGCACATCTGTGTGGGCATGTACATATATTATTTCTGAACTTAAGTTGTGTACAGGAAATTGATCCTGGGGGGGCAAGTGACAAGTAAGCATTATTCCCCCAGGAATTCCGGGTGGATGGTGCTGTCCAAGGACTGCATGGGAGTCTATTGGTCCAGATGGTAGAGGGGGCAGGGCTAGAGGGTTAAAAGACAGGAGGCTTAGGATGGAACTTCTCTTTTGGGTAAGTACCAGCATTTCAGGTACCCTAGGGGGTGAGGTGGAGTTAATTAAGAATCACACTAGTTAGGTTTGAGGTATTAAGGATGTGTAGTGGGCTTGACAGGGTGACACAGATGTATAGGGGTGTTGATTCTTGTAAATGTTTCACTGATGAGCAGGTGCTAAATTATAGGACAGGTGGTGTGATAGATTGTAAGGCTGCCTTTTTCACACATAGCAGTGGTTTCTTAGGTTGTGCTATTTCGCCTCATTGCCAATCAGGCCTCCGCTTCACGTTTGCTTGCAGAGAACGGGCTGAAAAGGGCTAGGTTCCTCTAAACGGATGAGAAAGGGCCTCAGGGACTTGGAGTCACCAACGGAGGCCTTCAGGTTGTGTTTTTAATCAGAAGGTATATTTGTTGATATAATGCTTTTGGAAGTGCAGGCTGACATCAGGATGCCACACTATCAAGGAGATGCCTCTAACATCTCTAGAAGTGATGTGTACTGTCCTGTCTCTCCTAGAACTTCTCATCCCCTCCATTAGCATGCTATACTCAATACAGCTCTCGTCATCATGATAAAATAGCTTGCCTTCCATTCTTCCATCCCTGAAGATTGTATACATTCCCATTGGCATGGCGAAGGTGGCATTGGCCTCAACTCTTGTTGGCTACTCAAGTAAAGCAATATTCAGAGTTTGCTGAACTATACAGGCCTCTGGGTGTTGATGCTACTACACCATTGATAGCTACACCTATGTACACTTCTTCAACTTCCTAGAGTCTCAAATCCCAATGACATTGCTGATGTGGCTACTGCTCCTCTGAGAGTATGTTCCATGACGCCTTCCCTTGCACTAAATTCCCAGCTTTTTGTCCCAGTACCTGTCTTGAAGCTCTCCCCTCTGCTTCTTTTCTTCAAATCGCGACTGTTCCAGCCATCCCTTCTCCTTCTCCAGCTGGACAATAGAGCCCTCTAACTGCTGTAGGACAGAAACAAGATTGTTAGAGGACCAGTAACTGGTTAAGGGAAGCCATTCCGGGTCACCCAAGACTGAATTCCTTATCATCATTTAAATGTGAATCCTGAGATGGTTCAAAGAATAGCAAGATGAATGACCAACATGCGACTGAGCCCTCCTGACAATCAGTAGAGGCCATCCTTTAAGGAACAGGTCAAAACTGAATGATAATGAAACTGAGCTCTCCGTCACCCTTTAGAAGTAAAGTATTTAAAAGAGAGCCAAAGATTGAATAGTATTTATATTTAGTTTCCGTGTTACTCACTGGAGTTGATCTCGCTAGAGAGGGGCCAAACACTGAATAAAAGTTGACTGAGCTTCCCTGGAGATAAAAGAAGCCACAGACTGAATAAAACTTTATTTTTGCATAGTGCTGAATTGCACAGTTTTTCTATTTCTAAGAATTGTATATAAAGCAATGCTATTATTACACAATTTAATAGTACTCAATTTCTCAATGTCAGAGAACGAAATGCTGATTTAGTACAGATGACCCACAGGTTGTCAGTTGGAGGAGTTGGAAGAATTGTATACAAGATTGTTTTAGAGGACACAGCAGACAGAAGGGTAAGTGGAGAGTTGAATAAAAAATGGACCCTTATTTAAAAAAATCACTTTTAGGGATCAAAGATATCTAGGATTAGGCCATTATTCCTCACTACTGAGATGGGGCCCTGTGAGAAGGTAGCCTCTTTCTAGCCTTGTTACCCCCACTTTTGGCCTGTTTGTGAGTGTATGTCAGGGTGTTTGTCACTGTTTTCACTGTCTCACTGGGATCCTGATAGCCAGGCCTCAGTGCTCATATTGAAAACACTATGTTTTCAGTATGTTTGTTATGTGTCACTGGGATCCTGCTGGTCAGGACCCCAGTGCTCATAAGTTTGTGGCCTATATGTATGTGTCACTGGGACCCTGTCACACAGGGCCCCAGTGCTCATAGGTGTGCATGTATATGTTCCCTGTGTGGTGCCTAACTGTCTCACTGAGGCTCTGCTAACCAGAACCTCAGTGGTTATGCTCTCTCATTACTTTCAAATTGTCACTAACAGGCTAGTGACCAATTTTACCAATTTACATTGGCTTACTGGAACACCCTTATAATTCCCTAGTATATGGTACTGAGGTACCCAGGGTATTGGGGTTCCAGGAGATCCCTATGGGCTGCAGCATTTCTTTTGCCACCCATAGGGAGCTCTGACAATTCTTACACAGGCCTGCCACTGCAGCCTGAGTGAAATAACGTCCACGTTATTTCACAGCCATTTTACACTGCACTTAAGTAACTTATAAGTCACCTATATGTCTAACCTTTACCTGGTAAAGGTTGGGTGCAAAGTTACTTAGTGGGAGGGCACCCTGGCACTAGCCAAGGTGCCCCCACATTGTTCAGAGCCAATTCCCTGAACTATGTGAGTGCGGGGACACCATTACACGCGTGCACTACATATAGGTCACTACCTATATGTAGCTTCACAATGGTAACTCCGAATATGGCCATGTAACATGTCTATGATCATGGAATTGCCCCCTCTATGCCATCCTGGCATAGTTGGCACAATCCCATGATCCCAGTGGTCTGTAGCACAGACCCTGGTACTGCCAAACTGCCCTTCCTGGGGTTTCACTGCAGCTGCTGCTGCTGCCAACCCCTCAGACAGGCAGCTGCCCTCCTGGGGTCCAGCCAGGCCTGGCCCAGGATGGCAGAACAAAGAACTTCCTCTGAGAGAGGGTGTGACACCCTCTCCCTTTGGAAAATGGTGTGAAGGCAGGGGAGGAGTAGCCTCCCCCAGCCTCTGGAAATGCTTTGTTGGGCACAGATGTGCCCAATTCTGCATAAGCCAGTCTACACCGGTTCAGGGACCCCTTAGCCCCTGCTCTGGCGCAAAACTGGACAAAGGAAAGGGGAGTGACCACTCCCCTGACCTGCACCTCCCCTGGGAGGTGTCCAGAGCTCCTCCAGTGTGCTCCAGACCTCTGCCATCTTGGAAACAGAGGTGCTGCTGGCACACTGGACTGCTCTGAGTGGCCAGTGCCACCAGGTGACGTCAGAGACTCCTTGTGATAGGCTCCTTCAGGTGTTAGTAGCCTTTCCTCTCTCCTAGGTAGCCAAACCCTCTTTTCTGGCTATTTAGGGTCTCTGTCTCTGGGGAAACTGTAGATAACGAATGCATGAGCTCAGCCGAGTTCCTCTGCATCTCCCTCTTCACCTTCTGATAAGGAATCGACCGCTGACCGCGCTGGAAGCCTGCAAACCTGCAACATAGTAGCAAAGACGACTACTGCAACTCTGTAACGCTGATCCTGCCGCCTTCTCGACTGTTTTCCTGCTTGTGCATGCTGTGGGGGTAGTCTGCCTCCTCTCTGCACCAGAAGCTCCGAAGAAATCTCCCGTGGGTCGACGGAATCTTCCCCCTGCAACCGCAGGCACCAAAAAGCTGCATTACCGGTCCCTTGGGTCTCCTCTCAGCACGACGAGCGAGGTCCCTCGAATCCAGCGACACCGTCCAAGTGACTCCCACAGTCCAGTGACTCTTCAGCCCGAGTTTGGTGGAGGTAAGTCCTTGCCTCACCACGCGGGGCTGCATTGCTGGGAACCGCGACTTTGCAAGCTTCTCCGGCCCCTGTGCACTTCCGGCGGAAATCCTGTGTGCACAGCCAAGCCTGGGTCCACGGCACTCTAACCTGCATTGCACGACTTTCTAAGTTGGTCTCCGGCGACGTGGGACTCCTTTGTGCATCTTCGGCGAGCACCGTTTCACGCATCCTCGTAGTGCCTGTTTCTGGCACTTCTCCGGGTGCTACCTGCTTCAGTGAGGGCTCTTTGTCTTGCTCGACGTCCCCTCTCTCTGCAGGTCCAATTTGCGACCTTCTGGTCCCTCCTGGGCCCCAGCAGCGTCCAAAAACGCCAAACGCACGATTTGCGTGTAGCAAGGCTTGTTGGCATCCATCCGGCGGGAAAACACTTCTGCACGACTCTCCAAGGCGTGGGGGATCCATCCTCCAAAGGGGAAGTCTCTAGCCCTTGTCGTTCATGCAGTATTCACAGTTCTTCAGCCTAGAAAGAGCTTCTTTGCACCAACCGCTGGCATTTCTTGGGCATCTGCCCATCTCCGAGCTGCTTGTGACTTTTGGACTTGGTCCCCTTGTTCCACAGGTACCTTCAGACAGGAATCCATCGTTGTTGCATTGCTGATTTGTGTTTTCCTTGCATTCTCCCTCTAACACGACTATTTTGTCCTTAGGGGAACTTTGGTGCACTTTGCACTCACTTTTCAGGGTCTTGGGGAGGCTTATTTTTCTAACTCTCACTATTTTCTAATAGTCCCAGCGACCCTCTACAAGGTCACATAGGTTTGGGGTCCATTCGTGGTTCGCATTCCACTTCTGGAGTATATGGTTTGTGTTGCCCCTATCCCTATGTTTCCCCATTGCATCCTATTGTAACTATACATTGTTTGCACTGTTTTCTAAGACTATACTGCATATTTTTGTTATTGTGTATATATATCTTGTGTATATTTCCTATCCTCTCACTGAGGGTACACTCTAAGATACTTTGGCATATTGTCATAAAAATAAAGTACCTTTATTTTTAGTATAACTGTGTATTGTGTTTTCTTATGATATTGTGCATATGACACTAGGTGGTACTGTAGTAGCTTCACACGTCTCCTAGTTCAGCCTAAGCTGCTCTGCTAAGCTACCATTATCTATCAGCCTAAGCTGCTAGACACCCTATACACTAATAAGGGATAACTGGGCCTGGTGCAAGGTGCAAGTACCCCTTGGTACTCACTACAAGCCAGTCCAGCCTCCTACATTGGTTGTGCAGCGGTGGGATAAGTGCTTGAGACTACTTACCACTCTTGTCATTGTACTTTTCATAAGAGAAAAATATACAAAACAAGGTCAGTGTATATACACATAGCCAAAAAAGTTTTGCATTTCCTCTTTTCACTCTTTTCTAAGTGCTGAAAAGTACTTCTAAACTTTCAAAAAGTTCTTAAAAGTTTAAAAAGTTTTTTCTGTCTTTCCAAAAAGTTCTGAAAACTTTTTTCTCTTTTTCTATCACTTTAACTCTCTCTAAAAAATGTCTGGCACAGGAAAAAATGTTGAACTGTCCAAACTTGCATATGATCACCTTAGCTGGAAAGGAGCAAGGAGTCTCTGCATAGAGAGAGGTTTGAGTGTAGGGAAGAATCCTTCCTTAGAACTGTTAATTAATATGCTTAGAGTACAGGATAAGGCCATAAGTGCCCAATCTGTAGAAAAAGTAGCTAATGGTTCTCAATCTGATCCAGGGACTCCCCCAGGAAAAGGTTCAGGAAAGAAACTTCTCAGCCTGCCCATTACTAGACAGTCTAGCATAGTTGGTACAGAGGTTGAATCACACCATACTGATGGTGTGCTCTCACATTATGCTGGTAGCCAAGCTGTTAGGGTGCCCTCTGTAAGGGACAGGTCTCCTTCTGTTCATTCCCATCATACCTCTGTATCTAGAAATGTCCCTCCCACCCACCCTGATGACAGATTGTTAGAAAGGGAGCTCAATAGATTGAGAGTGGAACAAACCAGACTGAAGCTCAAGAAGCAACAGCTGGATTTGGATAGACAGTCTTTAGAAATAGAGAGGGAAAGACAGAAGTTGGGTTTAGATACCCATGGTGGCAGCAGCAGTATTCCCCATAGTCATCCTGCAAAAGAGCATGATTCCAGGAATCTGCACAAGATAGTTCCCCCTTATAAGGAGGGGGATGACATTAACAAGTGGTTTGCTGCACTTGAGAGGGCCTGTGCTGTACAGGATGTCCCTCAAAAGCAGTGGGCTGCTATCCTATGGCTATCATTTAGTGGAAAAGGTAGGGATAGGCTCCTTACAGTGAAAGAAAATGATGCCAATAATTTCCAAGTTCTTAAGAATGCACTCCTGGATGGTTATGGCTTAACCACTGAACAGTACAGGATAAAGTTCAGAGAGACCAAAAAGGAGTCTTCACAAGACTGGGTTGATTTCATTGACCAGGCAGTGAAGGCCTTGGAGGGGTGGTTACATGGCAGTAAAGTTACTGATTATGAAAGCCTGTATAACACAATCCTGAGAGAGCATATACTTAATAATTGTGTGTCTGATTTGTTGCACCAGTACCTGGTAGACTCTGATCTGACCTCTCCCCAAGAATTGGGAAAGAAGGCAGACAAATAGGTCAGAACAAGGGTGAACAGAAAAGTTCATACAGGGGGTGACAAAGATGGCAATAAGAAGAAAGATGGTGAAAAATCTCAAGATAAGCATGGGGATAAGGGTAAAACCAAAGATCCCACTTCAAATCTTAAACACTCTTCAGAGAGTGGGGATAAAACAAATTCTTCCTCTTCTTCACAACCTGCACACATTAAAAAGCCTTGGTGCTTTGTGTGTAAAAATAGAGGCCATAGGCCAGGGGATAAGTCCTGTCCAGGTAAACCCCCTGAGCCTACCACCACTAATACATCAAGCTCTAGTGCCCCTAGCAGTAGTGGTACTAGTGGTGGGACTGCTGGCAACAGTCAAGCAAAGGGTGTAGTTGGGTTCACTTATGGGTCCATAGTGGAAACTGATGTCATCAGTCCCAAGACAGTTTCTGTCACACCTAGTGGCATTGGCCTTGCCACACTGGCTGCTTGTCCCCTTACAATGGATAAGTACAGGCAGACAGTTTCAATAAATGGTGTTGAGGCCTTGGCCTACAGGGACACAGGTGCCAGTTTCACTTTGGTGACTGAAAACCTAGTGCCTCCTGAACAACACATCATTGGACAACAGTATAAGATTATTGATGTCCATAACTCCACTAAGTTTCTTCCCTTAGCTATAATTCAGTTTAGTTGGGGTGGAGTTACTGGCCCTAAGCAGGTGGTGGTATCACCTAGCTTACCTGTAGACTGTCTCTTAGGTAATGACCTAGAGGCCTCAGGTTGGGCTGATGTAGAGTTTTATGCCCATGCAGCCATGCTGGGCATCCCTGAGGAATTGTTCCCTCTCATTTCTACTGAAATGAAAAAGCAAAGGAGAGAAGGCCTGAAAACTCAGGAACCCTCTCCATCAACAGGTAAAAAGGGTATCACAGTATCCCCTAACCACCCTACCATTCAGGATACCATTCCTGTGGTGGGAGAAACCTCTCCTGGGTTGGCACCTGTTCCAAGGGAATCATCAGTTGGCAAAACTGTACTCCCTGAGGTGGAAGTACCTCTCTGTGGGATAACTAACATTGGTGAGAAAAAGAGCACCATTTTAGTTAACATGGAGCATCCCTCCAACCCTCCCAGAGAAACTTTAGTGCAGAAACTCTGCACTGCCTCACAACACTTAGGACAGCATCCCTGCCCTAGTGTGGAGCTGATAGGACAGCATCCCTGCCCTGCTCAAACTCAAGAGAAACAGCATCCCTGTTCTCTCTTCCAGCCAAATGGACAAAGTTTTTGCCCAGCTATGGCTTTACTGAGACAGCATCCCTGTCTGGCATTTCCATCATTACAAATAGGTTCAGTGGATAATTCCCACTGCTCTAAACTAAAACTTACTGATAGAAACTCTGAAAATACATATTCACATTGTTGGTTAGCTAAAAAACTTCAAACAGGGTGGTTTACATCCCCACAGGGAAGTAACCATATAGTGGATGATAAAGGGAGTAACCAGTCTATTGCAGAGCTACTCTCTACTTATCACCACTTAGACAATAAAGTCTCAACTGGCCAAGGTTAGCCTTATTGTCCTTCGTTTGGGGGGGGGTTGTGTGAGAAGGTAGCCTCTTTCTAGCCTTGTTACCCCCACTTTTGGCCTGTTTGTGAGTGTATGTCAGGGTGTTTGTCACTGTTTTCACTGTCTCACTGGGATCCTGATAGCCAGGCCTCAGTGCTCATAGTGAAAACACTATGTTTTCAGTATGTTTGTTATGTGTCACTGGGATCCTGCTGGTCAGGACCCCAGTGCTCATAAGTTTGTGGCCTATATGTATGTGTCACTGGGACCCTGTCACACAGGGCCCCAGTGCTCATAGGTGTGCATGTATATGTTCCCTGTGTGGTGCCTAACTGTCTCACTGAGGCTCTGCTAACCAGAACCTCAGTGGTTATGCTCTCTCATTACTTTCAAATTGTCACTAACAGGCTAGTGACCAATTTTACCAATTTACATTGGCTTACTGGAACACCCTTATAATTCCCTAGTATATGGTACTGAGGTACCCAGGGTATTGGGGTTCCAGGAGATCCCTATGGGCTGCAGCATTTCTTTTGCCACCCATAGGGAGCTCTGACAATTCTTACACAGGCCTGCCACTGCAGCCTGAGTGAAATAACGTCCACGTTATTTCACAGCCATTTTACACTGCACTTAAGTAACTTATAAGTCACCTATATGTCTAACCTTTACCTGGTAAAGGTTGGGTGCAAAGTTACTTAGTGGGAGGGCACCCTGGCACTAGCCAAGGTGCCCCCACATTGTTCAGAGCCAATTCCCTGAACTATGTGAGTGCGGGGACACCATTACACGCGTGCACTACATATAGGTCACTACCTATATGTAGCTTCACAATGGTAACTCCGAATATGGCCATGTAACATGTCTATGATCATGGAATTGCCCCCTCTATGCCATCCTGGCATAGTTGGCACAATCCCATGATCCCAGTGGTCTGTAGCACAGACCCTGGTACTGCCAAACTGCCCTTCCTGGGGTTTCGCTGCTGCTGCTGCCAACCCCTCAGACAGGCAGCTGCCCTCCTGGGGTCCAGCCAGGCCTGGCCCAGGATGGCAGAACAAAGAACTTCCTCTGAGAGAGGGTGTGACACCCTCTCCCTTTGGAAAATGGTGTGAAGGCAGGGGAGGAGTAGCCTCCCCCAGCCTCTGGAAATGCTTTGTTGGGCACAGATGTGCCCAATTCTGCATAAGCCAGTCTACACCGGTTCAGGGACCCCTTAGCCCCTGCTCTGGCACGAAACTGGACAAAGGAAAGGGGAGTGACCACTCCCCTGACCTGCACCTCCCCTGGGAGGTGTCCAGAGCTCCTCCAGTGTGCTCCAGACCTCTGCCATCTTGGAAACAGAGGTGCTGCTGGCACACTGGACTGCTCTGAGTGGCCAGTGCCACCAGGTGACGTCAGAGACTCCTTGTGATAGGCTCCTTCAGGTGTTAGTAGCCTTTCCTCTCTCCTAGGTAGCCAAACCCTCTTTTCTGGCTATTTAGGGTCTCTGTCTCTGGGGAAACTGTAGATAACGAATGCATGAGCTCAGCCGAGTTCCTCTGCATCTCCCTCTTCACCTTCTGATAAGGAATCGACCGCTGACCGCGCTGGAAGCCTGCAAACCTGCAACATAGTAGCAAAGACGACTACTGCAACTCTGTAACGCTGATCCTGCCGCCTTCTCGACTGTTTTCCTGCTTGTGCATGCTGTGGGGGTAGTCTGCCTCCTCTCTGCACCAGAAGCTCCGAAGAAATCTCCCGTGGGTCGACGGAATCTTCCCCCTGCAACCGCAGGCACCAAAAAGCTGCATTACCGGTCCCTTGGGTCTCCTCTCAGCACGACGAGCGAGGTCCCTCGAATCCAGCGACACCGTCCAAGTGACTCCCACAGTCCAGTGACTCTTCAGCCCGAGTTTGGTGGAGGTAAGTCCTTGCCTCACCTCGCGGGGCTGCATTGCTGGGAACCGCGACTTTGCAAGCTTCTCCGGCCCCTGTGCACTTCCGGCGGAAATCCTGTGTGCACAGCCAAGCCTGGGTCCACGGCACTCTAACCTGCATTGCACGACTTTCTAAGTTGGTCTCCGGCGACGTGGGACTCCTTTGTGCAACTTCGGCGAGCACCGTTTCACGCATCCTCGTAGTGCCTGTTTCTGGCACTTCTCCGGGTGCTACCTGCTTCAGTGAGGGCTCTTTGTCTTGCTCGACGTCCCCTCTCTCTGCAGGTCCAATTTGCGACCTTCTGGTCCCTCCTGGGCCCCAGCAGCGTCCAAAAACGCCAAACGCACGATTTGCGTGTAGCAAGGCTTGTTGGCGTCCATCCGGCGGGAAAACACTTCTGCACGACTCTCCAAGGCGTGGGGGATCCATCCTCCAAAGGGGAAGTCTCTAGCCCTTGTCGTTCATGCAGTATTCACAGTTCTTCAGCCTAGAAAGAGCTTCTTTGCACCAACCGCTGGCATTTCTTGGGCATCTGCCCATCTCCGAGCTGCTTGTGACTTTTGGACTTGGTCCCCTTGTTCCACAGGTACCTTCAGACAGGAATCCATCGTTGTTGCATTGCTGATTTGTGTTTTCCTTGCATTCTCCCTCTAACACGACTATTTTGTCCTTAGGGGAACTTTGGTGCACTTTGCACTCACTTTTCAGGGTCTTGGGGAGGCTTATTTTTCTAACTCTCACTATTTTCTAATAGTCCCAGCGACCCTCTACAAGGTCACATAGGTTTGGGGTCCATTCGTGGTTCGCATTCCACTTCTGGAGTATATGGTTTGTGTTGCCCCTATCCCTATGTTTCCCCATTGCATCCTATTGTAACTATACATTGTTTGCACTGTTTTCTAAGACTATACTGCATATTTTTGTTATTGTGTATATATATCTTGTGTATATTTCCTATCCTCTCACTGAGGGTACACTCTAAGATACTTTGGCATATTGTCATAAAAATAAAGTACCTTTATTTTTAGTATAACTGTGTATTGTGTTTTCTTATGATATTGTGCATATGACACTAGGTGGTACTGTAGTAGCTTCACACGTCTCCTAGTTCAGCCTAAGCTGCTCTGCTAAGCTACCATTATCTATCAGCCTAAGCTGCTAGACACCCTATACACTAATAAGGGATAACTGGGCCTGGTGCAAGGTGCAAGTACCCCTTGGTACTCACTACAAGCCAGTCCAGCCTCCTACAGGCCCCAATGGCACTTTAATTTAAAAAATATATATTTACCTATACTTACCCTACTTACCTGGGATGGGGCCCCCCATCCTCCAGTGCCCCTCTGGTGTGGGTGTTCCTGGGGCTTGAGGAGGGCACCTGTGGACCCATTCCATGGTGTTCCACCCCCAGAAATGGGTCCACAGGTCCCCTAATGTGAGAAGGTAGCCTCTTTCTAGCCTTGTTACCCCCACTTTTGGCCTGTTTGTGAGTGTATGTCAGGATGTTTGTCACTGTTTTCACTGTCTCACTGGGATCCTGATAGCCAGGCCTCAGTGCTCATAGTGAAAACACTATGGTTTCAGTATGTTTGTTATGTGTCACTGGGATCCTGCTGGTCAGGACCCCAGTGCTCATAGGTTTGTGGCCTATATGTATGTGTCACTGGGACCCTGTCACACAGGGCCCCAGTGCTCATAGGTGTGCATGTATATGTTCCCTGTGTGGTGCCTAACTGTCTCACTGAGGCTCTGCTAACCAGAACCTCAGTGGTTATGCTCTCTCATTACTTTCAAATTGTCACTAACAGGCTAGTGACCATTTTTACCAATTTACATTGGCTTACTGGAACACCCTTATAATTCCCTAGTATATGGTACTGAGGTACCCAGGGTATTGGGGTTCCAGGAGATCCCTATGGGCTGCAGCATTTCTTTTGCCACCCATAGGGAGCTCTGACAATTCTTACACAGGCCTGCCACTGCAGCCTGAGTGAAATAACGTCCACGTTATTTCACAGCCATTTTACACTGCACTTAAGTAACTTATAAGTCACCTATATGTCTAACCTTTACCTGGTAAAGGTTAGGTGCAAAGTTACTTAGTGTGAGGGCACCCTGGCACTAGCCAAGGTGCCCCCACATTGTTCAGAGCCAATTCACTGAACTTTGTGAGTGCGGGGACACCATTACACGCGTGCACTACATATAGGTCACTACCTATATGTAGCTTCACCATGGTAACTCCGAATATGGCCATGTAACATGTCTATGATCATGGAATTGCCCCCTCTATGCCATCCTGGCATTGTTGGTACAATTCCATGATCCCAGTGGTCTGTAGCACAGACCCTGGTACTGCCAGACTGCCCTTCCTGGGGTTTCTCTGCAGCTGCTGCTGCTGCCAACCCCTCAGACAGGCAGCTGCCCTCATGGGGTCCAGCCAGGCCTGGCCCAGGATGGCAGAACAAAGAACTTCCTCTGAGAGAGGGTGTGACACCCTCTCCCTTTGGAAAATGGTGTGAAGGCAGGGGAGGAGTAGCCTCCCCCAGCCTCTGGAAATGCTTTGTTGGGCACAGATGTGCCCAATTCTGCATAAGCCAGTCTACACCAGTTCAGGGACCCCTTAGCCCCTGCTCTGGCTCGAAACTGGACAAAGGAAAGGGGAGTGACCACTCCCCTGACCTGCACCTCCCCTGGGAGGTGTCCAGAGCTCCTCCAGTGTGCTCCAGACCTCTGCCATCTTGGAAACAGAGGTGCTGCTGGCACACTGGACTGCTCTGAGTGGCCAGTGCCATCAGGTGACGTCAGAGACTCCTGCTGATAGGCTCCTTCAGGTGTTAGTAGCCTTTCCTCTCTCCTAGGTAGCCAAACCCTCTTTTCTGGCTATTTAGGGTCTCTGTCTCTGGGGAAACTTTAGATAACGAATGCATGAGCTCAGCCGAGTTCCTCTGCATCTCCCTCTTCACCTTCTGATAAGGAATCGACCGCTGACCGCGCTGGAAGCCTGCAAACCTGCAACATAGTAGCAAAGACGACTACTGCAACTCTGTAACGCTGATCCTGCCGCCTTCTCGACTGTTTTCCTGCTTGTGCATGCTGTGGGGGTAGTCTGCCTCCTCTCTGCACCAGAAGCTCCGAAGAAATCTCCCGTGGGTCGACGGAATCTTCCCCCTGCAACCGCAGGCACCAAAAAGCTGCATCTCCGGTCCCTTGGGTCTCCTCTCAGCACGACGAGCGAGGTCCCTCGAATCCAGCGACACCGTCCAAGTGACTCCCACAGTCCAGTGACTCTTCAGCCCGAGTTTGGTGGAGGTAAGTCCTTGCCTCACCTCGCGGGGCTGCATTGCTGGGAACCGCGACTTTGCAAGCTTCTCCGGCCCCTGTGCACTTCCGGCGGAAATCCTGTGTGCACAGCCAAGCCTGGGTCCACGGCACTCTAACCTGCATTGCACGACTTTCTAAGTTGGTCTCCGGCGACGTGGGACTCCTTTGTGCAACTTCGGCGAGCACCGTTTCACGCATCCTCGTAGTGCCTGTTTCTGGCACTTCTCCGGGTGCTACCTGCTTCAGTGAGGGCTCCTTGTCTTGCTCGACGTCCCCTCTCTCTGCAGGTCCAATTTGCGACTTCCTGGTCCCTCCTGGGCCCCAGCAGCGTCCAAAAACGCCAAACGCACGATTTGCGTGTAGCAAGGCTTGTTGGCGTCCATCCGGCGGGAAAACACTTCTGCACGACTCTCCAAGGCGTGGAGGATCCATCCTCTAAAGGGGAAGTCTCTAGCCCTTGTCGTTCCTGCAGTATTCACAGTTCTTCAGCCTAGTAAGAGCTTCTTTGCACCAACCGCTGGCATTTCTTGGGCATCTGCCCATCTCCGAGCTGCTTGTGACTTTTGGACTTGGTCCCCTTGTTCCACAGGTACCCTCAGTCAGGAATCCATCGTTGTTGCATTGCTGATTTGTGTTTTCCTTGCATTTTCCCTCTAACACGACTATTTTGTCCTTAGGGGAACTTTAGTGCACTTTGCACTCACTTTTCAGGGTCTTGGGGAGGGTTATTTTTCTAACTCTCACTATTTTCTAATAGTCCCAGCGACCCTCTACAAGGTCACATAGGTTTGGGGTCCATTCGTGGTTCACATTCCACTTTTGGAGTATATGGTTTGTGTTGCCCCTATCCCTATGTTTCCCCATTGCATCCTATTGTAACTATACATTGTTTGCACTGTTTTCTAAGACTATACTGCATATTTTTGCTATTGTGTATATATATCTTGTGTATATTTCCTATCCTCTCACTGAGGGTACACTCTAAGATACTTTGGCATATTGTCATAAAAATAAAGTACCTTTATTTTTAGTATAACTGTGTATTGTGTTTTCTTATGATATTGTGCATATGACACTAAGTGGTACTGTAGTAGCTTCACACGTCTCCTAGTTCAGCCTGAGCTGCTTTGCTAAGCTACCATTATCTATCAGCCTAAGCTGCTAGACACCCTATACACTAATAAGGGATACCTCGGCCTGGTGCAAGGTGTAAGTACCCCTTGGTACTCACTACAAGCCAGTCCAGCCTCCTACATTGGTTGTGCAGCGGTGGGATAAGTGCTTGAGACTACTTACCACTCTTGTCATTGTACTTTTCATAAGAGAAAAATATACAAAACAAGGTCAGTGTATATACACATAGCCAAAAAGTTTTGCATTTCCTCTTTTCACTCTTTTCTAAGTGCTGAAAAGTACTTCTAAACTTTCAAAAAGTTCTTAAAAGTTTAAAAAGTTTTTCTGTCTTTCCAAAAAGTTCTGAAAACTTTTTTCTCTTTGTCTATCACTTTAACTCTCTCTAAAAATGTCTGGCACAGGCCAAAAAGTTGAACTGTCCAAACTTGCATATGATCACCTTAGCTGGAAAGGAGCAAGGAGTCTCTGCATAGAGAGAGGTTTGAGTGTAGGGAAGAATCCTTCCTTAGAACTGTTAATTAATATGCTTAGAGTACAGGATAAGGCCATAAGTGCCCAATCTGTAGAAAAAGTAGCTAATGGTTCTCAATCTGATCCAGGGACTCCACCAGGAAAAGGTTCAGGAAAGAAACTTCTCAGCCTGCCCATTACTAGACAGTCTAGCATAGTTGGTACAGAGGTTGAATCACATCATACTGATGATGTGCTCTCACATTATGCTGGTAGCCAAGCTGTTAGGGTGCCCCTTGTAAGGGACAGGTCTCCTTCTGTTCATTCCCATCATACCTCTGTATCTAGAAATGTCCCTCCCACCCACCCTGATGACAGATTGTTAGAAAGGGAGCTCAATAGATTGAGAGTGGAACAAACCAGACTGAAGCTCAAGAAGCAACAGCTGGATTTGGATAGACAGTCTTTAGAAATAGAGAGGGAAAGACAGAAGTTGGGTTTAGATACCCATGGTGGCAGCAGCAGTATTCCCCATAGTCATCCTGCAAAAGAGCATGATTCCAGGAATCTGCACAAGATAGTTCCCCCTTATAAGGAGGGGGATGACATTAACAAGTGGTTTGCTGCACTTGAGAGGGCCTGTGTTGTACAGGATGTCCCTCAAAAGCAGTGGGCTGCTATCCTATGGCTATCATTTAGTGGAAAGGGTAGGGATAGACTCCTTACTGTGAAAGAAAATGATGCCAATAATTTTACAGTTCTTAAGAATGCACTCCTGGATGGTTATGGCTTAACCACTGAACAGTACAGGATAAAGTTCAGAGAGACCAAAAAGGAGTCTTCACAAGACTGGGTTGATTTCATTGACCATTCAGTGAAGGCCTTGGAGGGGTGGTTACATGGCAGTAAAGTTACTGATTATGAAAGCCTGTATAACACAATCCTGAGAGAGCATATACTTAATAATTGTGTGTCTGATTTGTTGCACCAGTACCTGGTAGACTCTGATCTGACCTCTCCCCAAGAATTGGGAAAGAAGGCAGACAAATGGGTCAGAACAAGGGTGAACAGAAAAGTTCATACAGGGGGTGACAAAGATGGCAATAAGAAGAAAGATGGTGAAAAATCTCAAGATAAGCATGGGGATAAGGGTAAAACCAAAGATCCCACTTCAAATCTTAAACACTCTTCAGAGGGTGGGGATAAAACAAATTCTTCCTCTTCTTCCCAACCTGCACACATTAAAAAGCCTTGGTGCTTTGTGTGTAAAAACAGAGGCCATAGGCCAGGGGATAAGTCCTGTCCAGGTAAACCCCCTGAGCCTACCACCACTAATACATCAAGCTCTAGTGCCCCTAGCAGTAGTGGTACTAGTGGTGGGACTGCTGGCAACAGTCAAGCAAAGGGTGTAGTTGGGTTCACTTATGGGTCCATAGTGGAAACTGATGTAATCAGTCCCAAGACAGTTTCTGTCACACCTAGTGGCATTGGCCTTGCCACACTGGCTGCTTGTCCCCTTACAATGGATAAGTACAGGCAGACAGTTTCAATAAATGGTGTTGAGGCCTTGGCCTATAGGGACACAGGTGCCAGTTTCACTTTGGTGACTGAAAACCTAGTGCCTCCTGAACAACACATCATTGGACAACAGTATAAGATTATTGATGTCCATAACTCCACTAAGTTTCTTCCCTTAGCTATAATTCAGTTTAGTTGGGGTGGAGTTACTGGCCCTAAGCAGGTGGTGGTATCACCTAGCTTACCTGTAGACTGTCTCTTAGGTAATGACCTAGAGGCCTCAGGTTGGGCTGATGTAGAGTTTTATGCCCATGCAGCCATGCTGGGCATCCCTGAGGAATTGTTCCCTCTCATTTCAAGTGAAATGAAAAAGCAAAGGAGAGAAGGCCTGAAAACTCAGGATCCCTCTCCATCAACAGGTAAAAAGGGTATCACAGTATCCCCTAACCACCCTACCATTCAGGATACTATTCCTGTGGTGGGAGAAACCTCTCCTGGGGTGGCACCTGTTCCAAGGGAATCATCAGCTGGCATAGCTGGACTCCCTGAGGTAGAAGTACCTCTCTGTGGGATAACTAACATTGGTGACAAAAAGAGCACCATTTTAGTTAACATGGAGCATCCCTCCAACCCTCCCAGAGAAACTTTAGTGCAGAAACCCTGTACTGCCTCACAACACTTAGGACAGCATCCCTGCCCTAGTGTGGAGCTCATAGGACAGCATCCCTGCCCTGCTCCAACTCAAGAGAAACAGCATCCCTGTTCTCTCTTCCAGCCAAATGGACAAAGTTTTTGTCCAGCTATGGCTTTACTGAGACAGCATCCCTGTCTGGCATTTCCATCATTACAAATAGGTTCAGTGGATAATTCCCACTGCTCTAAACTAAAACTTACTGATAGAAACTCTGAAAATACATCTTCACATTGTTGGTTAGCTAAAAAACTTCAAACAGGGTGGTTTACATCCCCACAGGGAAGTAACCATATAGTGGATGATAAAGGGAGTAACCAGTCTATTGCAGAGCTACTCTCTACTTATCACCACTTAGACAATAAAGTCTCAACTGGCCAAGGTTAGCCTTATTGTCCTTCGTTTGGGGGGGGGTTGTGTGAGAAGGTAGCCTCTTTCTAGCCTTGTTACCCCCACTTTTGGCCTGTTTGTGAGTGTATGTCAGGATGTTTGTCACTGTTTTCACTGTCTCACTGGGATCCTGATAGCCAGGCCTCAGTGCTCATAGTGAAAACACTATGGTTTCAGTATGTTTGTTATGTGTCACTGGGATCCTGCTGGTCAGGACCCCAGTGCTCATAGGTTTGTGGCCTATATGTATGTGTCACTGGGACCCTGTCACACAGGGCCCCAGTGCTCATAGGTGTGCATGTATATGTTCCCTGTGTGGTGCCTAACTGTCTCACTGAGGCTCTGCTAACCAGAACCTCAGTGGTTATGCTCTCTCATTACTTTCAAATTGTCACTAACAGGCTAGTGACCATTTTTACCAATTTACATTGGCTTACTGGAACACCCTTATAATTCCCTAGTATATGGTACTGAGGTACCCAGGGTATTGGGGTTCCAGGAGATCCCTATGGGCTGCAGCATTTCTTTTGCCACCCATAGGGAGCTCTGACAATTCTTACACAGGCCTGCCACTGCAGCCTGAGTGAAATAACGTCCACGTTATTTCACAGCCATTTTACACTGCACTTAAGTAACTTATAAGTCACCTATATGTCTAACCTTTACCTGGTAAAGGTTAGGTGCAAAGTTACTTAGTGTGAGGGCACCCTGGCACTAGCCAAGGTGCCCCCACATTGTTCAGAGCCAATTCACTGAACTTTGTGAGTGCGGGGACACCATTACACGCGTGCACTACATATAGGTCACTACCTATATGTAGCTTCACCATGGTAACTCCGAATATGGCCATGTAACATGTCTATGATCATGGAATTGCCCCCTCTATGCCATCCTGGCATTGTTGGTACAATTCCATGATCCCAGTGGTCTGTAGCACAGACCCTGGTACTGCCAGACTGCCCTTCCTGGGGTTTCTCTGCAGCTGCTGCTGCTGCCAACCCCTCAGACAGGCAGCTGCCCTCCTGGGGTCCAGCCAGGCCTGGCCCAGGATGGCAGAACAAAGAACTTCCTCTGAGAGAGGGTGTGACACCCTCTCCCTTTGGAAAATGGTGTGAAGGCAGGGGAGGAGTAGCCTCCCCCAGCCTCTGGAAATGCTTTGTTGGGCACAGATGTGCCCAATTCTGCATAAGCCAGTCTACACCGGTTCAGGGACCCCTTAGCCCCTGCTCTGGCGCGAAACTGGACAAAGGAAAGGGGAGTGACCACTCCCCTGACCTGCACCTCCCCTGGGAGGTGTCCAGAGCTCCTCCAGTGTGCTCCAGACCTCTGCCATCTTGGAAACAGAGGTGCTGCTGGCACACTGGACTGCTCTGAGTGGCCAGTGCCATCAGGTGACGTCAGAGACTCCTGCTGATAGGCTCCTTCAGGTGTTAGTAGCCTTTCCTCTCTCCTAGGTAGCCAAACCCTCTTTTCTGGCTATTTAGGGTCTCTGTCTCTGGGGAAACTTTAGATAACGAATGCATGAGCTCAGCCGAGTTCCTCTGCATCTCCCTCTTCACCTTCTGATAAGGAATCGACCGCTGACCGCGCTGGAAGCCTGCAAACCTGCAACATAGTAGCAAAGACGACTACTGCAACTCTGTAACGCTGATCCTGCCGCCTTCTCGACTGTTTTCCTGCTTGTGCATGCTGTGGGGGTAGTCTGCCTCCTCTCTGCACCAGAAGCTCCGAAGAAATCTCCTGTGGGTCGACGGAATCTTCCCCCTGCAACCGCAGGCACCAAAAAGCTGCATCTCCGGTCCCTTGGGTCTCCTCTCAGCACGACGAGCGAGGTCCCTCGAATCCAGCAACACCGTCCAAGTGACCCCCACAGTCCAGTGACTCTTCAGCCCAAGTTTGGTGGAGGTAAGTCCTTGCCTCACCTCGCTGGGCTGCATTGCTGGGAACCGCGACTTTGCAAGCTACTCCGGCCCCTGTGCACTTCCGGCGGAAATCCTTCGTGCACAGCCAAGCCTGGGTCCACGGCACTCTAACCTGCATTGCACGACTTTCTAAGTTGGTCTCCGGCGACGTGGGACTCCTTTGTGCAACTTCGGCGAGCACCGTTTCACGCATCCTCGTAGTGCCTGTTTCTGGCACTTCTCCGGGTGCTACCTGCTTCAGTGAGGGCTCCTTGTCTTGCTCGACGTCCCCTCTCTCTGCAGGTCCAATTTGCGACCTCCTGGTCCCTCCTGGGCCCCAGCAGCGTCCAAAAACGCCAAACGCACGATTTGCGTGTAGCAAGGCTTGTTGGCGTCCATCCGGCGGGAAAACACTTTTGCACGACTCTCCAAGGCGTGGAGGATCCATCCTCTAAAGGGGAAGTCTCTAGCCCTTGTCGTTCCTGCAGTATTCACAGTTCTTCAGCCTAGTAAGAGCTTCTTTGCACCAACCGCTGGCATTTCTTGGGCATCTGCCCATCTCCGAGCTGCTTGTGACTTTTAGACTTGGTCCCCTTGTTCCACAGGTACCCTCAGTCAGGAATCCATCGTTGTTGCATTGCTGATTTGTGTTTTCCTTGCATTTTCCCTCTAACACGACTATTTTGTCCTTAGGGGAACTTTAGTGCACTTTGCACTCACTTTTCAGGGTCTTGGGGAGGGTTATTTTTCTAACTCTCACTATTTTCTAATAGTCCCAGCGACCCTCTACAAGGTCACATAGGTTTGGGGTCCATTCGTGGTTCACATTCCACTTTTGGAGTATATGGTTTGTGTTGCCCCTATCCCTATGTTTCCCCATTGCATCCTATTGTAACTATACATTGTTTGCACTGTTTTCTAAGACTATACTGCATATTTTTGCTATTGTGTATATATATCTTGTGTATTTTTCCTATCCTCTCACTGAGGGTACACTCTAAGATACTTTGGCATATTGTCATAAAAATAAAGTACCTTTATTTTTAGTATAACTGTGTATTGTGTTTTCTTATGATATTGTGCATATGACACTAAGTGGTACTGTAGTAGCTTCACACGTCTCCTAGTTCAGCCTGAGCTGCTTTGCTAAGCTACCATTATCTATCAGCCTAAGCTGCTAGACACCCTATACACTAATAAGGGATACCTCGGCCTGGTGCAAGGTGTAAGTACCCCTTAGTCCTCACTACAAGCCAGTCCAGCCTCCTACACCTAACGCCTGGTCTGGCAGAGGCGTTAAATAATGGTGCAAAGCAAGCTTTGCACCATTATTTAGTGCCTCATGCCACCCTGTGCCATTTTAGCACAGGGGGTAAATATGGGGCTATGGGGTTAGCACCATTTTTTAGATGGGAACGCCTACCTTGCATCTGATTGATGCAAGGTAGGTTCACACATCAAGAAAATAGTGCAAACTTCAATATTTTGACATTAGACGGTCTAACGTCAAAATATAAATATGGAGTTAGTTTTGCACTGAATTTATGTCAACAAATTACACAAATGTTGCGCAAATGAAGTATAAATATGCCCCTTAGTATACCCTGTATTTAGGCATTCCATTATCTTGCACCATACCTTATCCCCTTCTTCTCTTTTTAGTGACACCTAGAGTCATCTTATTTCAATTGTTTTATTTTATCAGCCCCATTCATAGAGAAGGATGCTTCACATGGTGTGCACAGATAAGTGCATTTAACACCCATCTTTGTATGCAACATCTTGGTTCTTTTTTAATAAGTGGTTTCGCCAAAACACTATTTATGTTCTGCCTTATGCAAAATTCTTCACAGGATCTTCTATTTATTTCTTCTGCTTATTCTATTTATTTATGTTATCTAAATTTACCATCCTCCCTACGGTACTGAAGATTTGTTTACCTCTATGGTGGCCAGTTAATGTTGCTTGGTTGATCTATAGTGGCCTGCATGATAGAAGCTGAGGCCTCAGTCTGGTTCCAAGTAAAGTCAACTGGTGTCTGCCTTACTTAAATCTGGATCACACTGAACTGGATTTAGCATCTGTTTTTGGAGAGTTAGATGAGTAACCCAGAACTATAAGGACATGGATTCTGCACTACACACAGTGACCCAAAAGCAAGGCAAAGGCACACCAGCGTATATATGGTAAAACAGGTCTGTGCTGCTGGCACTGGGCCTGATCTGTGGGTTTAAAGATGACCTGTCAACCTACCACTTACTATCTGACACAAGAGATGTGTATTTATTTCAGGCAAAAATATAGATGAATATCCCATTCTGACCGGAATGAATAAATGTCACCTTCCCATAACCTGTGAAAGGGCAACGCCATTTAACAATTGTACATGGATGATCTTTTGAAGTGCACCTTACTTCAACTTAACTGTTATGGTATATAACGTATAAACTGTAAATCTAAAAAAAACTGTGAGAGTCCCTAATTAAGTGACTGTCTTACCTTCTGCTTCAAGGCTAGAAGCTCCATCTTGGCCCGGTTCAACTCTAGCTCCTTGTCTCGCTTGGCAATCTCTTCAGATTGCCCCTCCAGCTTTTCAGAAGCCCCTCGGAGTCGATCCACAAGGTCAGCCCTCTTCTGGGAACTCTCTGATAAAGACTCACGTAGGTCTAGTTCAGAACCGCTGCGTCCCTTGTATGCCAATGATGGTGGGATGCACAACTCCTCCAGGGAACAATATGGGAGACGAGACAGAGAATGCCTCCTCCTGGTTGGGGGACTGGGACTTCTGCGATCTGAATCAGCTCCATTCATGAGAAAACTGCAATAAAAGGATCCAGGTTTGTCATGGAAAGGACAAAACCAGGGAGAGGGTTGGAAACATGTCAATTCAAGGGCATCCAAAAGGCAAAAGCAGCAGAGTCTTAGAATTTATGATTTCAAATTCAACAGACATTTCAGTGCAGTTGAAGTGAAGTTACTGCTTGGAGATTCCCACCAATCCCTTCTTTATTGACCACTCTCTAGTTACTATGAGAAACTCTCACTCATCCCTTCCTAATTCCCAATTCCCTAGTTTCTGCTGGGAGACACCCACTAATCCATTCTTCATTCGCCTCTCTGCAGTTACTGCTGGAATTCCCCCTTTGATCCACACCTTATTTGCTACTCTTTTGTTATTGTGGCAGACTCCCAGTGATCTCTTCTTCACTCACCGCTCTCTAGTTGCTGCAGCTAGACTCTAACTAATCCATTACTCGTGCCCCCCTCCTTAGTTGGTGCTTTGAGGCTACCATGGATAACTTCCTTATTCACTACTCTCTAGCTACTGCTGGGAGACCTCTATTGATGCTTTCCTCATTAGTTTATCTTCAGTTACTGCTGGGAGACTCCCATTGATTCCGTCCTCATTCAACACTCCCTAGTTACTACTTGGAGATGTCAGCTGATCCATTCCCCAGTCACCACTCTCTAGTCCTGCAGGGAAACACCCACTAATCCATACTTCATTCGCCACTCTCTAGTTGCTGTTAAAGCATACACACTGATCACTTCCTCATTCATGAAACTCTACTTATTGCTTAGAGACTCCCATTGATCCCTTCCTCATTCACTACCTTCTATTTACCCCTGGGAGACTCTTATTGATCTCTCCCTCATTCACCACACTGGAACACTTGAAGATTTCAGTTGATTCTTTCTCCATTCACCACTCTATAGTTACTGCTTTGAAACTCCTACTCATCCTTTCCTCTTTCACTTCTCTCTAGTTACTGCTGGAAAACTCCAACTGATCCATTCCTCATTCTACACTGTATGTTTACTGCTATATGACTCCCACTTATCCTTTTTCATTCATCACTGTCTAGGTCATTTTGAGAGGACTCCTATTGATTATTTGTTCTTTTACCACACCTGGTTACAACCTCTTCTTATACTGCTCTCACACCTATGATGGCAACATGATGAGGCATTAATGTACCTTCCAGTCTCTAAGGAGTGAATCCCACGCACTGGACTCACAGATCTTGACCGGTCAAACTGTTGTGGGCTGGTGGAACCTCTTCTATATTCCCGCCAGTTATGATTCATGTAGTCAGGCTCTGAATATCCGGTGGAAGGCCGTGACAGGACCTGAAAGAGACATGCAATGAAAACTGTCTTGGTGGTACCATATCTGTGTTTGACTCTTTTGTACATGGTACTAGAAGTCATATTTCAGCCTCTCTTTTTCATACTAAAGTGACAGAGAAGTGATGTGTCTGACCTAGGTCAAATACGAATACAGAATGTGGAATAACAGAGTGTTTTGATGTAAGAGGTTTTGATCAAGGACACTCTGAATCTGCCATTGCCAGGGTATCCTCTCTCTCTAGGTTCTAATTTGTACATTTCTTTTAAACTATATTCCCCCTATCTTCCTGGAATGTTATGAGTACTTCATCAATGATGAACGGAAAAAGGCACCATTTTCTGTTGATTGTGCAGTGCTGTGGTTATCACTGGGCACTAATAGGAAGACCTGTATTTCTGTTGGGCAGTGGTTTAGTCGAGTGAGATCCTTGAGGGTGCCTAAAGTCACCCAGTGAAACTGTATCCCCAAAAATGATTTTGAAAGCCATTCAGACCAGCCACAAATCTCTGGAGGACAAGATCGGAGGGATGGGTATGGAGGCATCCTTGTAACAACAGGATTTTCAGAATGTGGCCAAGCGTACCAAGATGGCTGAAAATTGTATATCCACTGCTGAGAATTAACTCTGCATGCTCACCCTGGACTATAAACAACTGAAGGATATGGATCAGCAAATGGAAGTGCAGCCTCTCTCATGAATGTGTGATAGGAGACAGTATCGAACGCTGCTGAGAGGTCTAGTAGGATTGGAGCCGCACTATCTCCTTGGACGAGTAGGGTTCGGATGTCGTTGGAAGCCACGATCGCGGTGCTGTGGTTGCTGCGGAATATGGATTGGGAGGATTCGAGTAGGGGTTTCAGTTCCGGATGTGAGCAGAGTTGTTGGTTGATGGCTCTTTCTAACACTTTGTCTGGGAACGGGAGTAGAGAGGTTGAAATGTAGTTGTTGAGTTCACTGGGGTCTGCTGATGTTTCTTCAGACTTCTACATATTTCTAGTCCTCAAGGAAGGTGGCTGTGCAATTGAAGTGTTGAACAGGGTGGTGAGTACATGTCTGATTCTGGCTTCACCAAGATTTAAAATGTGGTGAGGGCATGAGTCGGTTGGGGCCAGTGGTGTAATAAAACTTGAGGGGGCCCTCCTGCAAAGTACATGGAGAGGCCCCCTTTCAAGCCCACTCAAGAGCTCACAGGCCAGGGTAATGTGTCCTGGAGCTCAGGGGACACCCCGCACCGCAGGCCTTTGTTATGCCATTAGTTGGGGCCTCTAAGTGGTCCGAGTTTATGATGAAGACAGTGTTCTGGGGAGTGAGCTGGCTCGATTTGGTTAGTCAGATGTCTGTGGTGGTAGCTGAGTCAATGTGTTACTTGAAGAAGTAGGTGGCCTTGGGCTGGGGTTTGAAGTTTCTGTAGATGTGAGCGATCTTGTCGTGGAAGATATTTGCAAGGTTGTAACAGAGATCCTGTGAGGATATAATGCTGTTTGTTGCAGCTGAAGGGTTGGAGAATTCTTTGACAGTGTTGAAGAGTTCTTTGCTTTTATTGCAGTTTGATTCGATGAGTGTGGCTAAGGCCTTTTTCTTCGATTCTCCCAACAGTCTGTGGTTGAGGGCTGTCTTGAAAGCAGTTTTGTCGGTTGTATCCTTACTGGTGCGATATCTCTTTCCAGTTGACTACAATGTCATTTAGTGGTTCTGAGTTCTTCAGTGTATCAGCTAACCTGCTTGGTAGAACTTCTGTAGGTGTTGTAGCAGATTCGAGTGACGCTATTGATGCAGTTGGTGATCCAGTTGTTGAAGTTTTTGACATTTTGGTCTAGGTTGTTGGAGGAGATGGGGTGGGTGGCTTTGAAGGCATCGATCCATGTGTCCTTTAAGACTTGTGGTGAAGGCATTGGCAAAGGGGCCATGGGACGGTCATCCTACACAAAGTTCACAAGTTAACTGTTATGGGTGACAGATTCTTCATGCTGGGAAGTATGAAGTGGGAGAAAGTTGGGTGCTGGGGTGAAATGGGAGTTTATTTTTAATTTCTGCAAGACTTGGGGACTTACACAGGATGGAACAACAGGCACCACAGTTTGCTGTTTGCAGATAGAGGCACATTCTCTGAGTTTAAAGTTCTTTCCTGGAATGTTGATGGCCTGAATAAAAAGATTAAAAGGGAGGATTTTTGCTCTATAGTAAGAAGGCAGCACCAGGTGTGGTCCTCTTACAATAAATGCACTTGATGGGTACCTAATGGAAATTCTAGGCAGGTTTGGATCTACTAGGGTATTCCATTCTGGCTTCACAACAGGGTCCAGCGGGGTGGCTATTTTATTACAAAAAACATTCCCATTGATGGTGATTGAGGCTTTAAATGATGATGCATTGGGGAGATATGTTGCTGTCTCTGGTCAGTTAGAGGGGCTCCCCTTCACTATAGCAAGCATTTATATTCCCCCCGCCCTAATATAAAGTACAACTGCAAGTTCTTAATTGGCTCTAAAGGCCTCTATGGGTATGTTGCTCATGGGCTGGGATTTTAGCTCTGTAATGGGCCTCTTAGTTGGCACAAAACGGCCAGAGTCTGCTGCTCAGGAAACTGCTCTCCTTGGCAGGGCAGCAGTATTGGGGATTAGCGATGTCTGGAGGCTGTTGCATTCTACAGATGACAAATTTACATTCTACTCTGGAGCACACCAGTCTCATTCTAGACTAGACAACTTGTTTATCTTGGCAGTTGAGCTACCACGTGTTACAGGGACTACTATACTTCCCACATATCTATCAGATCATTACGCGGTTGAGCTAACAGTGGGTAGGCTCCTGGGGAACACGGAATGTCAATAGCTTCTTAACACTTGGTGGTTTCAATAGATACATAGTGGATTATCTGGACACAAAAAGCACCACTGTTCCTTAGCTATGTTGGTGTAGTAGGCACTTAAGCCAACCATCAGTGGAAAGATTATTTCACACATAACATGTAAGCACAGGGAAAGGGACTGGTAAAACATTGAGTTAGAAATGTCAATCCTTGATTTGGAACACAATATTGCTGAGAGCATAGATATAGAGGTTCAGTGGAGACTGGAGGCAGCTTGAACGTCCCTTCAAGAGAACCTGCTAGACACTGACAAAATATCATGGGCTGCCTCACAGCACCAGTTATATGATTTGGGAGACAAGACCAGTAGTTAAGATACTGGCTGGCCACTCAGGAAACCAAGTCTAGACTAATATCCCAGATTCATGACCAGCCATGAGGGCCAGTCACAAAGTCAGCCAACAATGCAGAAGCATTCACTTTTTACTATACAACGCTGTATTGTAAGATACCCAACCTGAAGGAGGAAACAAATAACCCACCCATTACCGTCCGTCCTGTGTCCAAACTGCAAAACTCTGGATCTTCCAGTATCAGATGAGGAAATCTTGGAGGGGATAGCATAGATGCAACTGGGAAAACTCCTGGCCTGTATCATTTTCCTTTAGATTTTCTAAAGAAAATTGCCTACTACTCTTGTGGAACCATTGTTGGCAATGTTTCAGGAGGCACTAAACACTCACAATTGTCTGCACGACCTTCGGGGGGCACCATGGTGGTTATATCAATACCATACAAACCTTTGATGGACTGGGCATCCTACAGACCTGTTTCTCTGATTAACACAGAGGCAACGATCTTCACAGTGTTTACATAAATAATATGGGAAGTTATTATTATTATTTTAGGGTGTTTGTAATTGAAGGGAAAAATTACACATAGGAGGTAATCTGCCTTGTATATTACTGCGAGGTGTTATTTTTATTTTTAATGTATTGGAAGAATAGTTGTTAGAGTGTAGGATGGAAAATTGGTAGACCTTTTGCTTTCTATTGCAATCTCTATTATTACTTCTAACTGGAAATCTTCGGAGAACATTACTCTCAGACAGTGGTGGAATTCTGTATGTTATCATCATAGACTTGACAGCTACAAGCTTGATTCAACAGGAACTTTCTTCAAACGTCATCAGCTATGGTTGCCATTAAGTAACTATCTTTCACGCACTGCGAAGGAAATGGATTTTTCTCCTCCTTTTTAAAAAATGTCAATATATTTCCTGTTTTTCTTCTTATATATACTTATTTCATCTTAAATTCGCTGTAACTAATGCCTATTGCCTCTCTCTCTACATGGCTATCACTTGATTCCCTTTTCTATCCCTAAAGCTCTTCTCCCTCTTTCTTTCTTCTTTCTTTATTCAAACTTGGAGTCTTTGATACTATATTGCTGTATATGCCTAATTCATGTACATGTTTAAATATGCATTTACAAGTACAATATTCCTTATGAATATATATTCACAACTGCATATCTCTGTCCTTGCAATGTTAAGTTAATGTTCTTGTATTTGACTCAATAAAAAACATCTAAAAAAAAAAAAAGAGTGTAGGATGGTGGCACCTCCTATTGTGTTAGAACAGCTGGCAAAGCTTAAAGATCTTGGAATGGATGCAATGTAGGATGACCTCAGGGTGGCCGTTTTACCAAGTTTCCATTAACACTAGGATGACCTCTGCCACCTTAAAGGCTGGCGGGCCTTCCGCCAAGGTCTCAATCAGGCCATAAGCAACTTTGTTTTACATATCTAACTTCAGTTATGTTTTGAGTTAATGTTTTGGAGGAGGTGAGGTAGAGATAATGAATCCGCTCCATTGAGAAGGTGGTTGGGGAGAGAGCAATTTTTGAAATGTGAGGTTTGCATTTTATTTAAAAATAACATACTATCCTCAGTATCAGTAGAAGATTCTAGTCTCCCTCCACAAAAAGTATATATAACTGGTCTGAGTTGACTGCCCCAAAATGATAAGCTGTGCTCAGAGCTCTGATCGCTTGTGAGCAGAAAAAAACACACTCAGCAAGTATGGCCCACCTCAGGATAATACCGGACAAGATTCACAGTTTGGTAGCTGTTATGTGGACTGCAGAATGGTCCAGCCAGACCATGGAACCAGATTTTCCATACTTTGTAGACATTGCATTCAGATGAAGTAGAAGAAGTTGATAAGACACTACTGCAGATGTCAGCACTTGAAAACCTTGGGATATGACAGACTTCAGCAGTGTTACATCTTCAGTGGAAAGGCAAGCATCCTTGGAAAGGATCTCCAAAATGCTGACAGAAATCAGCATCCACCAGTCCACACAAAATGTAAAGCAATTGACCCCAAAGAGCAAAAAGACGGTCCTAAGAGCCCAAAAAATTTAAGTAATCAGGGGTAAGGATTTGAGGGCATGAGATATGTAAGTCCACTGATCAGCAAAAGCGCGTAAAATTGATTCAGTGGTTCACTCTATCCTAAGAAGGCAAATGAATCAAGGAAACCCCTAACTCGTTATAGTGATGAATGAGAACGCTTCTGCTATTAACCTTCAAGATTACTACATTAGTTTGTAGTAGAAAGTAGTGAAAGCCTGGTCGAGCTAGATACAAGTCTGTTACATGAAGCCACATTTCAAAATGGCCCTGATGGTCATTCACGTATAATTGCCATTTGGTTTAGTTTCAGCGTTATCAGTATTTGAAAGGCTAACACACCTCCTATTCAAGGACAAAGAATATGTCACATGCCACAGGATGATATTTTATTGTTTGGATTGTCCAAAGAAGACCATAATGCAACTTTAGGTAAGGTATTGACTGTCCTTGATGAAAAGGGTTTGACTATTACTGCCAAAATATGTCAAATTAAAGTGTAGTTTACCTGGGGTACTTCATCTGAAATGAAGGAACAGCGCCTAAAACATGTTTAGTTATGGTAACTGTAGGATCACCCAATCCTAAGGAAATAAATTGATTGCGATCATTCCATGGGCTGGCAGAATACTTTTCTAGATTTTGACCTATGACCTCAGAAAAGACTGCAACTTTTTGGAGCTTAATGAAAAAATGTGACTTGTGAAAGAGCATGGGATGTCATGTGGGTTTTAAATGGTGGCTATTAAATGCTGACAGAAGAGCCAGCAAGTGCAAGTCGACAATTATGACCAATGATGGTGATAAGGCTGCCAAAAGTTAATAAAGTACGAAACATTAATTACTAATATGAGAGAAAGATGTTAGGTCTAAAACTGCCATTTCTTTCATGCTTCAAAAGCATGCTCTGAACTTTGCATAAACTTTTGTCGCTTGAGTCGCAAACTTGCTAAACTGGCAGATTCTTGCAATTAAATGTTTCACTTATAACCTCTGTTTCAATTATAAATGCTGCAAAATGTTCGTCTTAAACAATGCAACCAGTATTAACTATATCACTTTTTCACTTACTAACCTGCTTTTGAATGCGCTGATGTGCAGAGAAAATAACCGAATCACTTTGCATGAATGACTTAACACTATGAATGTGATAGGAATGGAAGATGAAATTATAGTCATGTATGCAACGTGTTCTTTCAGAGGAAGAGTAGACGTATGGGAGAAAAACGAAAAGTGTCCAACACCTTCTGTTTGTGAAAAGCATCCAGTCGTAAACTGCAACACATCTACAAACATTCTATAGTGTAACGGCCACATAATGTATAAAACGTGTCCGAGGGAAGGAGTTGCTGCTGATGCTGATGAGAGCAGATGTTGAGGTTCGAGCTGCAGAAGATGCCATTGTTGCCCGTCACCTCCCCTGTGTGAGCTACTTGGGTTCCGGGCTATTGGGGCACGATGTTGATGTTGACTCTACTGCAGAATAGACCTGCTTATTGTTAGAGAGAAGGGAGCTGGACAACCTGTTCTAGTGTAGTATGAGCTGAGAGCACATTATACGGATCGTCGAGGGAAACTGTGTTAGTTTTAGGAGATTGAATACTTTTTAACGTCTTGCAAAATATTCTCTGACTACTTTGGACAACAAAACTAGATTATTACAGCATTATTTCTGTGTGGGAGCTCAATCTGGGAAACTGAAACAGGGTAGGGACAGATTCAGGACACACTTTATGCTTGTTTCTGATAACCTTTCTGATTATTAAAAATCATTTTTATTCAATTCTAAGAATAACTATTTCAAACTATCCTAACTCTATTTAAATCTCTAAGAAAGTTGACTTAATAATGGCAACTGTAATTTGCGGTATTATTTTACAAGTTATTAATACACCTAACAACTACCACATTAAAGATCCATACTGAAGACCCAGGAGAAAAAAGGGTAAGTGGTAGCAGGGAAAAGAATAATTGATCACACAAAGTGGACGTTGCTTCTGTAAAATGTGAGTGCACCTTACACACAGGTAATGTAGGTTTGGTGGTCAATAGCTTGTAATGGCCATTATTTGTGGTGGAGTGCCAAACCTACGTTTGATAACACTTTAACATTCAGCCTGGTGTAGTCATCATTTAGAGTATTAACTAGAAGTTGTTGCTTCACTGCTAGAGGGGATTATATCTTGGCACCTGAACCGTGAATTTTAGAAGCTGCTGTGTTTGTAGGCCTTGTTACATGTGTATATGCTGTTTCATTTCATTTGCTCACAGTGTCTCTGTTTCACATAATGTAATGCTTGTGCCTGCTTGATAGAACTTGTCATGTGCACCATTCTCCCATCGAAGAGCTCTTTTCCTTGGAAAATGCCGGGGAGACATCACCTCAATTTTTCTGTGATCACTGATTAATAAATGTATTTTCTACACTTGTCCTAAATGCAGGCGTTTTCGTCAACAGAGTACACTGAGTGGAATCAGAGATTTGGTCCACCCGGTATCCACGCACCAAATGACAAGCAAGTCGTAATGTGGTCTAGTGCATTTTCCACATATGAACAGGATGGTAGAATAATGGAACATGGAATTGAAGAAGGGATTGCAATAGCTGTAAATTTAGAAAACTAGTTAGAGGAAGTATTTATTCAAGCTGTTATGGGCTTACATGGCCACCCCCTCAGGGTGTAGGTGATAAGTCACCATTTGAGAAAGTGTGAGGAAGAGACCTTGCTCAGATTCAAAGGAACGCGAACGATGGAGAGAAGTGATGACAATTTTAATGTAAAGATTGGTAAGGAAATGTGATGAATGGTGAATTCAAATTTGGAGATTTGTGAAGGTGAAGCAGGACAATTTGAAGAGAAAAGTGTGCTACAAATTTTCTGAACCCTTAGCAGTTGGAGAATGAGGACATTTGTGATGGAGTTATGCAATGGAAAGGTTTTGAATAAAGGTAACATAGTCCAGGTATGTGTCCGAGAATAACAAAAGCAAGGATGAGGACATGAGGAATAATCTGAAAATGCATATGAAGAAAAGATGTGTATATATATTTTCTTTATCTTTTTTAATTTTTTACATTAGACATAGAATTTAGAATTATTGAGTGTGGTGATGTACAAGTTTGGTTTTGAAAAAGGGAAATCTGACTCTGACTGTTACCAGGATTCTCCTCCTCTGTGAGACCTTATTTGTACAGTCTCCATTAAAATATATTCTAACCATTTTAATTCTATGATCATTTTAAAAGAGAACTCTAGAAATATTCAGTCCTGAAGGGATAAAATAGCTTCCGGAGACAGGCTGCAAAATAAAGCTGCTACATTGGTGCGTTGCCCTGGCTAGTTGGTGGTGGTGGATGTTGAGTGGGAGACAATGTCGTAATTGGACTCTTACTCCTTAGCGAATCTGCTGGTGACAGTACTTCAGTTTGTAAGCGACAAGTCGCCACTGTCGTCCCAACCCTCCCAGCTCACAAGCAGTACCTCACCAAAACTCAGACAATAAAGGTTATTTCTGGCAGCCTTCCACATGGACTCTAGATGAGACCTCTCAGGGAAGTTGTGGTGAAACGGAAGGTACCCTTTTCTCTCATTAGGAATAAGTCTCAGACACACCTACGCAGCGGAGAAGATGCAGGAGAGTATTCAATATATTTATTGACAAGACTGCACTCTACGATAAAATTCATGAATTGCAATTATTAGGATAATGAGCAATGGTAGAAGCAAAATAGTGAAGATGAGAGTTGTGAATATGAAAAACCCCAACATATTGAACTAAACATAAGATATGCGATTCCTAGCAAAAAAAACTAATCTCTACCCTAATGAGAGCTAGGTGTGATAAATCCTAATCTGCCAGTACCATGTCCATGAGAAGTACCCCCATCCCTTGTTACCTTGAATGAGGTCTTTAGATCAGACTCCGTGAAGACACAAAGGCTGAGTTCTGCAACAAGGTGACGTGCAGCGTGGATGGCATCTGGAAGGAACCCCTCTAATGACCTTGTCCGTGTGAGGTGTATTTATACAGCATATGTAGGATCCCTGACAAATGTATGTTCCTCAACAACTGATAATGTGGCAGACTTGTGTCAGCAATTACATAAATAATCCCTAACAAGTGTGCATTATGTTCCTGTCACATGTAAGTGAGAAAGGGACATGATGACAATACCTACATACATCACTGATAATGACACCTTCTCAGAATGGCACTGATAAGCAAAGCAAAACATTTTTTATAAAATGAAGGCAGCTGAAAAGTTCTAAAAGAAATAATACAATAAATTGAATAAAACAGAGCATTCTAAGTGGGTAAAAGGTCACTAGGTGCCGGGAGCAACAGGCCAGCAAACCGAATGTTAAGCAAGCTCCTGTGCCCAGAGGGAAACTAAAATGGATTCAGCACACGGGAGGTCTTGTAGACTGACCAGAAAAGGCATTCCTATTTGAGGTTACAGTTGGAGTCAAGTGTGGGGCTTCAGCTTTCAGGATAAGGCAACCATTTGCCCTTGTACATAAAATACATCCCTTAGTGTCTCTTTGTTAGGTGACGCTCCCCTGATGGCAAGCCTGGGCTAGATGGCACTTCCCAGAGTACGTTTTTTTCCAGATGCCCAATATATGCTCAGCCAGAAGGCTGGGCACCAATATGACATTTATTTCTTTTATTAAAATTTGTTTTTGGACATAAAGTTTTGAAACGGTTAGTCCCAAATCAGACACATACTCATGTTGTCTATGTGTGTTGTGACTGGTGGATAAAGACCTCCCAGTATCGCTTTAGTACCACAGCAGACTTAATTAAAGTATAACCTTTAAAGATATAAACATTGCACCCTAAAGGCCTTTAACATTCTCCATGTTCTGTGGGCACACTCCACAGAATACACATGTCACAGGAACCACGGGGTTCCTGAAGAAATACAGTGTGGCTAGTCAATGGTGGGTATGTAGCATTAGGCATGCAGCAAGTAACCCACATTATTAAGAGATTTGTTTGTGCCACTGCAGCCTGCACATAGGTAGTTACATGTCAGTAAAACCCAGAACGTCAGGTGCAACATTTCACATTGAGGTTTGCAATGTCTGGGTACAGTCATTGAACCTTTGCAATTCTTGAAGAGCACATATTATGTAACCATTGTCATGTTGCGCAGCACATGAAGGATTAGGCTGGCAATACACAATCCAAGACCTCAGCCAGGGTAAAAAAGGGTATAACCAAGAGAAAACATTCTAGGGTAAACTAAAAGAGAGGGCTCGCTTACTGTGAATCTAGGAACTGTAAGAGGTTGATCATGCACTCAAACAGACTGAATCTTGAAAGTGAAGTATCAAATTCGTGATAAGAGGTTCCAGAACTGGGGATATTACCAATATTTCAGATCATGAACGACCGATGCATAGATAAATTTGATTAAATGCCCAATCCCCCTTGCCGCCAAATCCTTCATTAGCACTATAATGAAAAGGTACATTAAAGATGAACTAACACTGATAATAAAACAAGCATTGGTAAAGCCAATCAGTTTCTCCTTTTGGCTTTGCCAACGTAAATAAGTTGGCTATGTCAATACTTTTTTCCAGTGCTTTCAAGCATCTGAAGAAGAAATGGTTATTGCCAATGCTGTTCAAAATTGACAAAAAAAACTACTGCTGCATATGCGTCAGGACATTAAGATTGCCCCAATGTGATGAGACGTCACCACATGTGCATAATATGTCATGATGCAGTAGCCATTTTCTGTTGTTTAAGTTATCGTTCCCAGCTGGTATTTTAAAAGTAAATATTAGCATACCGATCCAAGAATGCTGTTTAAAAAAAAAAAAAAACAGGTGTGAACGTGTATCTACAAAAATAAGTGGCCCAGTACCAATTTGCTCAGCAAAAAAATTGAAAACTAAATAAATAGGAGGTGGATAAATTATAACAAGCATTCACAATGCAATGGGTCTCGCATTTGTTCTAGTTAGAGCTATTCGTGTTGTAAACTCCTAACCGCACCTTTCTTCCCACATAAATTGAAAAAGAAAAGTAAAACAGTTTCACATAAGCAAGCCGATTCAAAGTGCCATGGCATAAGTGTGAAGGAGACACACAAAAGGAAAAAGAAGTTTGCTCGCAGTCAAATGTATCGGCAAAAGTGCAATTAGCCATGTAATAGGGTCGATGTCCAAGGCGGTAAGCAAACTGCCCCAAGAAGGGACAAACGTGAAGCATTTACCAATGATAACAAAGGAATTTTGAAGGACAAGCCCATGAACGAGCGATAGTAATAGGTGTGGGGTAGGAGTGGTTAAAAACCCAAATAGATAAAAACACGTCGGAAAAGCAGTGCTTGCACGCTGCTATGCTCAACCTAAAAAAAACATAGAGGTGTGCCGAAGCAACAAATGAGCTAAGGGGTGCCGGAGTGGTGAAAGTACAACAAAGAGTTCAGGGGGCAATAGAGTGAGTGAAGGGAGGAGCAACACACAGGAAGGGGAGGTTCAAGAAAATTCATGCCCTTCTAGGAAGTGCTAAAAGGAAAATATAATAGTTCCCTAAATATAAACAGTGGAAAGATACAAGGCATCCAATAGGAAAATAGTAAAGAAGAAATGCTTCATAGGCAGGACAAACAAACTATAAGGAAGAAAACCATTGTATAAGAATTAGGGACAGACAGACATGGAAGCCACCCAATCGAGAGCAAGAGGCTGAGCCAAAGACTACTATATGTCAATACTTTACTGTATTAGAACAACACATCTTTTACTACAGACAGTTAAAACTGTCTGTTTAGGCGATACCAAACAACATTTCCTACTCCTCTCCCTCTAATGGGCCTCTCTTTCTAATGTCTTAGGGCTGGTCTCTGAAATTAGAAACTTATCTTAAGGATGGTGGTGAACTGCTGCAGCTCTAACATCTGATCTGCCTAAGAGCCTTCTTTCATTTTCTTAGTGAGGAGGAGATGATATCCGGGTGCCTCCATTTCCTGTGAATTGTGGGTCCCATGCTAGCTAAGGATGGTACTAGCGGCCCAGTGACACCAGCCCCTTGGGATCCCCTACATGCCCCTTTGGAGAAAGTGTGTCCCCCGTACTTCTATTAGGCACCTCTAATTTACAGCATGCATGGAGAGCCTGGAATGACCATATAATGACGCACCTGGACACCCAATCAACAGCAGTGTCTGTTTCAATGCATCCCTGCTTACCTCAGTTCGAGTGGGATGTCTGGGGGAGTTATAACACTCCTCGGCATTCCTCTCCAGCTCTGATCGCAAAAAGGGCCTTGACATCTCAGGTCCCACTCTGCTGCTCCCCAGATCCCTCGTAGTCCAGAGGGGGGACTGCCTGCCAGATTCTGACCCATATTGAAAGCCCCCATTTGGGCTGTAGCGAGAGGGCAAGCTGTAATAGCCACTGCAGCTTCGTTGGGACATTTAGAAGGCAGGGGAACCAAGAGAGAAAATGCAGAGCCCTGGAAAACACATCTGGTGGTCACGTCCAAAGGCTGCTCTCTTCACTGCAGCTCGCAGGAAGATGGAGCTCCGCAACTGATCCTAAAGTCCTAGCGAGCTAGTAAGATGCAAGTCCACAGGAAACAGAGATGTGCTGGGACAGGTCCTGAAAAAAGATACAAAAGACTCAGTCAATAGAACAAAATAAAGGGTAAAAGCATGACATTTAGACATTATGAGTAATACACCCTGCACTGGGTGGTATTTGCTCTATTTTACCATCCTTTATTTCTAGTAGCTTTTGACACCCCTAAAATTAATGGTAGGTCCCTTCCTGATTCCCTTTACGTGGATAATGTGGTCTTACTTCCATGTACCATGTAATCTCATGTACTCATGCTCCCCTAAAATTAATGATAGGTCCCTTCCTGTATGCATTTGTGAGGCCATTGTGGTTTTTCACTCATCTGCCATCAATTGGCTGTGGAAAGGTTTGTTGATTTCCTGATTAGATTATTTGCCGCCAACACTCTCTAAATTAAAGACCATGATGTTGGGTCTACCCAACTTAAGAATGAAGGCAATTTATGTGAATAAGGTGTATCTAGAAAAAATTACTTTGCATATCTTGACATTTTTTATGATGCAAAATTGATTGGAATCCGTTAATCTCAACTATGCATAGTAAACTGCGCATTTTTATTGAGTGCTTAAGTCACTGCAGGGTATATCTTTCCTCCATGTTGAGAATTTGGTGAGAAGGGTTTCAAAAGCATATTATTAGGCTGACCCAGTGCTCTATATGAATATCCAACCACTTTAGATAGACAAGTGTTTAATAAGTAGGATTTTCGGTCTCCCTGACTGAGTTTCCATCAGGAGGTCACTCTTCAATATGTAAATAAGAGGATCAAATGATTATCAATAAATTTATGGATTTCTGTCGGGGGGGAACCCTGCATGCAGCCTGATGAGACAGATCCTATAAACAATATATAAAGGATTGACAATGTACATAGCATAACATCGGTTAACTATATAAACTAGAAGGCTGGTTGGCTGGGATGTGCTAAAATGTGTAAGTCACCATCTGGACTGCTAACCACCCTCCACCATATGAACATTAGACAAACACTGCTGGTAATAATGTGCAAATTATGTTCTGTTTTAATGTCCTAGAGTACCTGTGGAAATGTGTTCTTTAGTTTACACAATTTAAACATCTTTGGTGTAAATTATCACCCTTTATCAAGTTGTTCAACATACAATTTTGTGCTGGTGACAAAGTTGTGATGGCTTCTAGGCCGTCCAGCTTACACTGAAATTGAGAGTTTCAAAGGATGGAAACATGAGCTCCAGACACAAGTGCAAAACGTATTTTTGACCAGCAAACTATACGTGATACCTTTAAGTTTATGGCACATAATCATCCTTCTGCTAAAAAACGATCTGGGTAATTTCTTTGTTTCATTTATTTATAACTTCAAGATATAAAACATATTAGAGACTCTTAGGCACCTACACAATATACTGACAATTGGAAATGTTATAATATATAGCTATTACAGTGCCCGAGTGTCTTTGTTACTAGGTGTGCACTATATAAACAGGTACAAATAAAAAAAAAAGTTGTAAAGAGGGTGAATGGGACTTCATTTCTAGTGACTAGCAATACAGTGTATTTTTCGAATCATACTTAACACACTTGGGTATCAAATCCTTATGAATTAATGGATTTTTTAAAGAACTGGTACCTTACGCCAAATGTTTACCAAATTTCAATTCTATCATGAACAGGTCTGCCTTTCGGTTCCCACAGAAAGTGATCCTATAAATTGAGACTAACCTCCAAGTGTTAAAGGGGACATTCAGTTAATGATGTCACAATATATCATCATACCACCCACCAGCTGGTAGCCAACTGGTAACTATTAGTACTAGAAAGGCTTGGTGCAGACACCACTGAATCCCTTAAGACAGGTACTGAGTCAAATGAAAAAGAGCAAAACCACAATTCAAGGTGAGAAACAGATGGTTTAAACTGGAACATAAAACACTAAATAGGGCTTGTTGTGCTGGAAAATGACCACAGCACTAGAAGACAAGGAACACAGGCATTTATATGTGCAATCACAACCAAACAAACAAATGTTACTAGGCTAGCTGGATCAGGAAGGATAAAAGTCAGACTGAAGATCTGTTGAAGTTCTCCCTGGTAATCATCAAAACCAACAGACACAAAGACCTTTGGGTGCTCCAACCATGAACACTGGGAAGACCTCCTATTATTCTTTGACTGCATCATTGCACTAACTTTTGAGGTAATTTGGGACAACCCAGAAGCATTACTGTACCTACCCAGTAGCTTCTACAGCATGCAGAACTATCTAATATCCTTAAAAACCATAATTCATTTACAGATTCAAAACATTGGCTGTATAATAGCATTTAAGGTAATAAACAAGTTGATTTCATGAAGAACATCACACCACTGCTTCTGGATATCACGGAATCACATAACACATCATTTCTATGGCGACTGCTGCATAAAGCCCAAGAACATAGTCCAGCTACCAAAGTAGCAACTGGCCAACTTGAAATTGCTCTAAAACTACCAAACTACATTCAACCTTCCCTGTCTAAAGATGAAGTCTTGAAGAAGCCAATGAGCACCACTATGAATATTCTTGGATTTGCAGCCACTGCCTTATGACTGACCATAGGCACTCAGGTCCTATGGTCCTGTGAAGTATAGAGGCTACCCTCGCCAGACAGGATGTTCTCAAAGTAGTATTTACAACACTCTGACTGTCATAGAATGCTCATGGCCAGGTGCTGCCTTTCCTTTTCCTCTGATATAAGTCAACAAATCAGCTTTGGCAAAACGATCCCTTTAATGAAGAAGGTGACTTCTGGTCTATTCCAAGGTTCCACACTGTCTCTGATCCTGTTTAATGCATACGGTTATCCCCTAGCATAAGTGATATGCTAACACAACATTTGAATCCCAAATGTATCCTAGCACTTCAATCCCTCTCCAGCTAGTGATAGAGCAATTAAAGTGCAGAAACCTCACTGTGGCCTTGGTGCATCCCATAACTACCAGGTGTGATAAAATTCACACAACTCATAATTAAGCTATGTGTGGTAGCAAGAGTTAGCGCACATTATGAAATTCAACTGGACCCTCGTAATTAAGGTCTAAATGTGAGGTCTATACCTGAAAATGGATAAAGGAGAAAACCCTGTGTCTGAGCATGTCCATGTCAGAGATCCTCCTGGTGGGAGATTCAGTCCATGAAATCATTACCTTCGCAAACTCTTGGCCAAAGTTACCTCTTATCCGGAAGAGTAAATATTGTACATTTTCTAAGTGATGAACCCCTCTCCGTTGCTCCACAGGCCAAAGCTGGAGCAATACAAGACTCAGGGCCAGATGTGCAAAGGCTGTTTGCATTTCTTAATGGTCTGAATTGCTATTTCTGGCCGTTTAGAAATGCAAACTGGGCTTTGCTTATGTACAAAACCGTGTAAGGAATCGCAAATAGGGATTTCCTATTTGCAATTCCTATTTTGCTGTACCATGCATTTCCAAAATGCGACTTGGGCATTTTGGAGATGCATTTACCACCAACTTGAAGTCGGAGGTAACCAGGTGCAATTTTCAAAAAGCGCCCCAAGGTGCTTTTTTTTTATTGCAATAGAGCACACACATGTCCCTTAGGCATATGTGTGCTCTATGGGTACACCCTTATTTTTTGGGGTGCACCAAGGGGGGCCTTTTGCCCATTGCCATCCCTGGTTTTGCATTTCCTAAATAGCAATTTCTTAATAAGAAATTGGTATTTAGGAAGTGCAAAACTGGCCCATTGACTCAAATGCAATGGGAATTCGTAAAACTGATTTCCAAATAGCAATTCCTACTTTGTAGGAATTGCAATTTGGAAATCGGTATCTTCCTACATAGCATTTTGCATTTCTTAAATAGTGTTTTCTATGAAGTCACTATTTAAGAAATGCAAAATTGCATTTTCGTACATCTGGCCCTCAGTTTTAGCTGATGATGTTCTCAAGTCCACTGTCTCCAAATAGGCTATCGAGTGCAAATCACAAAATTTCTGATGCTGGCCATCTATATTACTGCAGTATTGTACAAGGGGAGGGGTGAATGCAATTTGAATGTGGCAGACAATGTAAAATCAACAGACAGGCTCTACCGAAATCTGAAGAATGTATGCATGTATGAATGTGTTGGGGATCAGTGACAGAATATCAGAAACACAAATATAGTGTCAAAAATATTGAGGACAAGAATATCGAGAAGGTAAGTGCAACTAGGTAAGAATACATTTACAATTCTTAACTCCGGATCTACATGCCTTGAAGATATATATATTGTCAAAGTCCATATATGTGGAGTTATATATAGTAAAACTTTACTTACCCATGGAAAATGATCTTCACAATATTCTTGTCCCCGATATTTTTGACACAATATTCTGTCCCAAGATATTTGTGTTTCTGATATTTTGTCCAAACACCTTTTCGATCACATAGCCAAGCGGAATTCCCAATTACATAGGCCTAGCACACACGTTTACCACCTGCTATGAGCCTCTGGTAAATGTATGAGGGGGCCTGTGGATAGGGTGCGCCCTTTATGATGGGGTGGGAAAGAGGAAACGGAAGAGGAAATATTTCCCTGGCGGGGGAAGCATTGTGCGCTCCCATGTCACAAAATAAATAAGGAATAAGGATGGTCAAAATGGATTAAGGCTCTGCCACACATTGAATAAAATAGGTGTAGAAAACCTACCCACTCTGAATCAGGCAGAGTGAAATTCCATGTGGTAATTTCACTCCACCTGTCTCAGAATCAGGGCCTTGATGGAGAGCTACAATTGCACCATATACCAGACCGATACTGCACCAAGCAAGCAGATGCAGTTAGCAAGTCCAATCCTTTCTAATGTAAGTGAAAAAGTAAAACTAATCTTTTCATTTTAGTCACCCAATGTTGGAAATAATGTTATGTTATATTATGTTATGTTATGTTAATAGAATTTATAGAGCGCATGGCTGACCCAGCAATGGACCTTTCGAGTGCTTCCCGCAGCAGAAGAGGCATCCTACACCATAGAGAACCAAGAGGTGGTGCAGAAGAACTTAGGTTGCAAAGAGACACGTTTTGACCCTTTTAACGGATGCAAAGATGATTCTCTGTATTCCTTATCACAAATGAACATTCGCTTTAGAAAGCAGCCCTGAAGAGAAACTTTGCATATATTCCAATACATCGGGATCTGAAACAGTAGTTAGAAACATTATGGGGGTCATTATGAACACAGCCGCCAGCCCCCTTGAGACCCCGCCGGCCGAATAATATACATTCTGCTGGGCTGGCGGGTGGACACAGTGTTTCCGCCCGCCGGCTCAGCAGAATGCAGGGCCGGGACATTGCTGATGGCTCCACATGGAGCCGTCGTCAATGCCGCTGTGTGGAAGGTGCAGCAGCACCCATCTCGCAGATCACTGACCTGCGTGACGGGGCACTGCACGAGGGCCCCTGCACTGCCCGTGCCAAGTGCATGGTGTTAGAAATGGGGTCACTCTAGTCAGGGTAAAAGCGAATCACCCTCAGCTAACCCCTACTTACCCCCTTGGTAGCTTGGCAGAGCAGTAGGCTTAACTTCAGAGTGCTAGTTGTAAAGTATTTGTACCAACACACACAGTAACCTAATGAGAACACTACAAAATGACACAACACAGGTTTAGAAAAATAGGAAATATTTATCTACACAAAACAAGACCAAAACAAAAAAAATCCACAATACACAAGTCAAGTTATCAATAAAAATGCAAAAAGAGTCTTTAAGAAGTTTTAAACACACACTAACACTGTTAGCGAGAAAATGTACCTTGGGTGCGTCAAAAATAACCCTGCACAGGCGAGTGTGCGTCAAAAAGGGCTTGCGATGCATTGATTCCACTCCTGAGCGTACCTTGCGTCGTCTCACCTTTCGCCGGGTCGGGCGCGTTGTTTCTTCTCTCCACAGGAGAGCGATGCATCGATCCAGTCAGCACTCTTGGGTCCGGGCAGGCCTTGCGTTGCTTTTACACGCCCAGTGGTACTTGAGTCGGAAATCCAGCTGCACGATGATCGGAAAACCACACATCGCGGGTTGCGATCTCCCAGCCTCCATCTGCGATGCTGCGCGTCGTTTCTCCTGCTCCGTGCGTCGATTCTTCGTTCGTGTTTCTGACGAGCGTCGATTTTCAGCTGCAGAGCCGGCGGAGCGTCATTTCTTCAGCCGCAGATCGGAGTTGCGTCGATCTTTTCCCCAAACGGCGCTCTGTGGGTGGATTTCCTTTTCTTTAGGCTGCCAGCTTCTCCTTTCAGGGTCCCAGGAACTGGATGGGCACCACAGGGCAGAGTAGGAGTCTCTCCAGAGACTCCAGGTGCAGACAGAGAGAAGTCTTTGCTGTCCCTGAGACTTCAAACAACAGGAGGCAAGCTCAAAATCAAGCCCTTGGAGATTTCTTCTCAAGATGGAAGGCACTCAAAGTCCAGTCTTTGCTTCTTACTCTGGCAGAAGCAGCAACTGCAGGATAGCTCCACAAAGCACAGTAACAGGCAGGGCAGCTCTTCTTCCTCAGCTCTTCAGCTCTTCTACAGGCAGAGGTTCCTCTTGTTTCCAGAAGGGCTTCTAAAGTCTATGGTTTGGGGTGGCCTTCTTATACCCAATTTCTCCTTTGAAGTAGGCCTACTTCCGAGTAAAGTCTCTCTTGAATGTGAAATCCTGCCTTGCCTAGGCCAGGCACCAGACTCACCAGGGGGTTGGAGACTACATTGTGTGAGGGCAGGCACAGCCCTTTCAAGTGTGAGTGACCACTCCTCCCCTCCCTCCTAGCACAGATGGCTCATCAGGAAATGCACACTACACCCCAGCTCCCTTTGAATCACTGTCTAGTGTGAGGTGCAACCAGCCCAACTCTCAAACTGACCCAGACAGGGAATCCACAAACAGGCAGAGTCACAGAAATGGTATAAGCAAGAAAATGCTCACTTTCTAAAAGTGGCATTTTCAAACACACAATCTTAAAATCAACTTTACTAAAAGATGTATTTTTAAATTGTGAGCTCAGAGACCCCAAACTCCACATATCCATCCGCTCCCAAAGGGAGTCTACACTTTAATCAGATTTAAAGGTAGCCCCCATGTTAACCTATTAGAGGGACAGGCCTTGCAACAGTGAAAAAAGAATTTAGCAATATTTCACTGTCGGGACATTTAAAACACATTACTATGGGGGTCATTACGACATTGGCGGGCGGCGCCGTGCGGCCCCAATTCAGCCGCACTCCGGCGGCCCCCATTATGACATTCCCGCCCAGTTTGCGCCCACCGGCCCAGCAGGAATGAGGCCGCAACATAGGAGCCGGCTCCTAATGGAGCCGGCAGTGTTGCGGCCGTGCGACGGGTGCAGTTGCACCCGTTGCGCTTTTCACCGTCTGCTATGCAAACAGTGAAAAGCTGGCCGGTGCCCTGTTAGGGGGCCCCTGCACTGCCCATGCCAGTGGCATGGGCAGTGCAGGGGCTCCCAGGGGCCCCACGACTCCCCGTACCGCCAGCCTTTTCCTGCCGGTTCAGACCGCCAGAAAAAGGCTGGCGGTCGGGGACTCGTAATCCCCTGGCGGATTACATCCGCCGGGGCCATCGTGGCGGTAAACCGACGGCCCCGGCGTAGCGCCGCGGTCAAAATACACCGGGAGGCACCGCCAGCCTGTTGGCGGTGCTCCCGTCGTTTTGGCCCTGCGGTTATAATACCGCCAGGGTCATAATGACCTCCTATATGTCCTACCTTAACCATACACTGCACCCTGCCCTTGGGGCTATCTAGGGCCTACCTTAGGGGTGTCTGACATGTAAGAAAAGGGAAGGTTTAGGCCTGGCAAGTGGGTACACTTGCCAAGTCGAATTTACAGTTAAAACTGCACGCACACACACACACACACACTGCAGTGGCAGATCTGAGACATGATTACAGAGCTTCTTATGTGGGTGGCACATAGTGCCACTAGTAGCATTTGATTTACAGGCCCTGGCACCTCCAGTGCACTTTACTAGGGACTTACTAGTAAATCAAACATGCCAATCATGAATAAGCCAATTACATACACATTTTGTAAAGGAGCACTTGCACTTTAGCACTGGTTAGCAGTGGTAAAGTGCCCAGAGTAACAAAACCGGTAAAATCAGAGTCTAGCACACATCAACAACCTGGGGAACAGAGGCGAAAAGTTAAGGGAGACCACGGCAAGGATGAAAACTCTAACACATGGGCAGTGCAGGGGCCCCCAGGGGGGCCCGGAGCACCCCTTCCGCCAGCCAGGGAAAGGCTGAAGGAACATGGGTTGTTTATCCGGACGGCGGTGCTGCTTGCAGCGCTTCCCTGTCAGATAAAGTAATCTGCCATCGCCAGGCTGCCTGACGGCGGTAGTCTGGCGGTGGCGGACAGCCACCTGTGTCGGCCCTCCCTTGTTCAGAATATGGCGGTTCAGACCGCCATACCGGTGGCGGTATTTTCCGCCACCGCCGGCATTGCGGTCTGAACCGCCATGTTCGTAATGAGGGCCTATATCTTTGAAGCAGCAGTTTATGTATTTGCTAGTCAGCATTGGGTCCCACAAGTGGCCTAGTGCCGATGAGTAGGGTTAAAACCCCTGAACCCTCAGTACCCTTTTGTACCTACCCCTCCCAGGGATCACTTCATGGACCATCTCCAGTCTTATTCCTGGCAGCTGAATCCTAGTGGGGAGGGTGAGTCATGAGATTTAACAGATGGTGACCTTATCAGTCAGATAGTTGCGGGTGCTGCTAGTGATGGTTTGTAAATGATACCGCTGGTTTTGAAGATGGTGTTGGCTGACGAGTGGAGCTAATGGAGTTCCGTCAGAGTAGAGGTGAGGTGGTCATATTTCTTCAGGCCCCTGATGAGATGTGCTACAGCAAGAGAGATGCCTTTAGGGGGCCAGTGCACAGAAAGGGGCCATGAAGCAGAGCATGTCCACCATCCAGATAAAAGATCATGAGGCTTGAACAGCTGTTCTGTAGTTGTTTTCTAAAAAGAATGTTTTCACTTGCTTTAATAGCGAGAGTTGGCACTCAGCCGTGTTTGTCTTTTTTGCAATGTACTCCTTGAGGGTGAAGTTGATGTCCAAGGTGAATCCAAATTACTTGGTATTGGGTGTAACTCAGGTTTGAAGCCATCAACTTTCATGTCATTGAGCCTGGTTTGAATTATTTCTCGCTTATTTTTCTTTGTAAATAACAGGCAATTTGTACTAGCATTGAGCTTCAGGACGGTGCTCGACGTCCAGGTCTGGATAAGGTGCAGGCAGTGTTTGAGGCATTTCAATGTCTGGAGTGGAGGAGACTTATAGTAGAGGTGTATTTCACTGGCACAATGGTAAGTTTTGATGTTATTTGTGAGTGGAGCTCCAAGGGGCTTTATCTAGCCACTGAAGATGACAAGGGGAGACTAGGGAATCCTGTGGGACTCCATTCTTCAGGAGATGGGAATCTTGTGGGACCTGGAGGTGTCCATGTGAATGAAATGATGTTGGTTGGAAAGGTAGGAGGAGAACCAGCGAAGGAGAATGCCAGTGAATCACATTCTAGACTCCACAATATGGATTAGGATGTGATGGTGGATGGTGCAGCCTTACTCTAGTGGCTTTCTGTGTGCATGTTTACTCACGCAGGCACAAGCAAAACTAGTGGTTGTGCTAGTTGTGACCGACACTTGCTGCCTGCTCCGTGCCTGCTTTCAGAGATGGGTGAGCTGAGTATGCCTTAGCTCAATCACTCCTAAAAGCAGCCCCCACTTCTTGGTGGTCAATTTTACTCTGCGCCTCACAACCAGTCCACTCATGGCCTGTCCTCCTTCAAGTGATTGATTTTATTTATCCTGTTAGGTACCGTAGCATATCATATTTAGATCTGAATGGTATACAGACAAGACACGTCACCATCTGCCCACTGTATTTAATGGGGAATGTTGATTCCATATTCAATTATTTTACAGTCTGTGTGTCAGATTTATGAATCTCAGTACAAAGTATAAAGATAAAATACAAAGGCATATCTCTTTGTAGTTAAAAGTAGTAGTTGTACTACTGTTCAGGTGATATATATTTGAAGCTTTGAGCAGGCACAACATGAGATTATCTCTAATTACATACTATTATTGTGTATGCTCTCAGCATCTTCTTAAATAAAGACATCTATTGGTTTCCTGCTGTGGTTGTTCTTGGATTGTAATGGTTGTATTTATGTCCAGGAGCATATGGAACCTGTTTTTATGCTAATGGATAGCATGTACACCAATCTTCAGGCCTTTAGTTACATATCTATCTATGTAAGACACCTGTAACAGCTCCGGCCATTTTAAACATAACTGCTCTATGGTGTACCTAAAAGCGATGTTTTATTCTTTCTCCTATTGGTATATAGATTCCAAGAAAAGGACTACTTTAAAGGAAGTTGCTAGTGGGTTCCTTACAAGTTCCTAATATTCCATCACCTATCCTTACATTGCCAATGAAGAGAAGTGTTTTCCATTGCAAGGCATGGGCAGTGAAGAGTCCATTTGAAGTATCGGTGGTCGATTGGTACCCATTTATACAAACGGATGCTCACCAGTCTTGCAGTGGCAGCAAGGTGAAGGAGAGCTGTGCTAGACTAGAAGTGATGCTGAGAGGAAACCTGGTGTCGGGTCAGGTCACCAGCATCTTATAAGTAATGATGTTTGCTCTCAATGTCCCCTATGCCCATCTCCTGGACGGTGGCCCTTTCTTTTTGATTGTGAAGAAACGGGGACAGTTGCTCTTCAAGCAAGGATACAAAGAAGTCGGAGAGGGTGGACAGTGGGTGATTTACAAGTTCTTAGTCCCTTTTTTGTTTCTTATTTTTTTCTGACCCTCATTGCATTATCTTTAGTTCTGTATTGCAGTAGCATTTACTGAGCGCTTCCTACTCCTGACGAGGCTCTGAAGCGCTATGTGCATGTGTGGAAGCTACTTGGAAGACAATTATTGGGTTAGGATTCTCCTGGTGCTTTTGTTATACATGTATCACACAATTAGGAAGCATTTTGGCAGGCGATTTGTAATGCAATCTTGTATGTAAAAATGTCACCCGTCTCTGTGCAATAAGACCTGTTATGCACTCTGTCATGCAATAGATGTCACACTGAGGTTATGTAATCTGCCAGGCCAGTGTTCATTCAGCTGACTGCACAGCTAATTCTTAGAACCAGCTCTGCGAGTGGGATCGGATGATTACAGACTAGCACTCACATTTGAAAAATCATGCAAGCAGTAGTGCGATGCTCGCCATGTCTTGCAGTCTCTCGTGCAATATGTTCTAAAGTCCGTCATGCTCATGGTCATTCGAGCGATTGTGCAGGTTGTCGGATACAGGTGGTTCACACAATCATGACGGTGGTCATGTGTTTGGTCAGGCCGGCACTTATGTCTGGTGTCATGCAAGAGTCTTCCCGGTAAGCGAGGCATCACTAGGAATGGTTAACAGATTAACCAGCGCCCTAGTTTAAGGACAATATTTTATTTTATTGTAATCGGTAAAGCAATAGATATTTTCTGTGTTCTATCAGGTTCTTTTCTCATACAGTTTTTTGAAGATCTTTCAGTCAATCAATCAATCAATCAATCAAAAAATGTGTAGAGCGCGCTACTCACCCGTGAAGGTCTCAAGGCGCTGGGGTGGAGATTCAAAGGGGGGGGCAGGGAGGGTCACTGATCGAACAACCATGTTTTGAGGGTCTTTCTGAAGACCAGGAGGTCTTTGGTTTTGTGAAGGTCGGTGGGGAGGGAGTTCCAGGTTTTGGGGGCGAGGTAGGAGAAGGACCTGCCTCCTGTGGTGGTGCGTTGGATGCGGGGGACTGTGGCTAGGGCGAGGTCGGCTGATCGGAGGTTGCGTGTGTGAGTGTGGAAGTTCACTCTTTCGTTGAGGTAGGTTGGGCCGGTGTTGTGGAGGGATTTGTGTGCGTGGATGAGGATCTTGAATGTGATTCTCTTGTCTTTGGGGTGCCAGTGAAGGGATTTGAGGTGTGGTGAGATTAGTTTGTGGCGGGGAGGACAAGGACGAGGAGTGCGGCTGTGTTCTGGATTCTCTGGAGTTTGTGTTTGAGTTTGAGATTGGTGCCAGCGTAGAGGGCGTTACCGTAGTCCAGTCTGCTGCTGATGAGTGCGTGGGTGACTGTCTTCCTGGTTTCTGGGGGAATTTGAAGGATTTTTTTAGAGTGGGGAGTGTGTGGAAGCAGGAGTAGGTTAGGGCATTGATTTGCTGTGTCATGGAGAGGGAGGGGTCTAGGATGTTAATGTTAGAAGATGAAGATCCCAATGCAAGCTTTCAGTGATGTCCTAGGCCGCCCCATGAGGGACCTTGGTGCACGTCTCTTCCTGGCTTTGATCTGAAGCCTCTGCTGTCTCCTGATCCTTTAATGTAGCCCGTGCAGTCGTAGTATGGATGTTACATTTTACAGCCAGTGTACGAAACCCGAATTAACTTTCTTTGACCCTTATCATGAGTGAATATGCAGTTTTGTTCAGGCCCTTTTCTTGCAGGCTCATCTTGGGAAGAGTGATGACATCAACATTCTCCTAAATTCCAAGTGGTTTTAAATGGTTCTTAATTTTGCAGAATGCAAGTTCCAGATTGTAGCAGTGTCAACGGAGAAATAGGTACCACCAAAATGTTTCTTTTTGAAAGGTGAAATGATTAATTAAGGTACCAGTCTGGACCAGTATTCTTTCCTGAGTATAATTAGTTGGGGTGCCAGTCTGGACCAGTGTTCTTTCCTGAGAGTATGAGTAGTTGACGTGCCAGTCTGGATCAGTGTTCTTTCTTATGAGTATGTTTAGGTGAGGTGCCAGTCTGGACCATTGATCTTTCCTGAGAGTATTATTAGGTGATGTGCCAGTCTGGACCAGTGTTCTTTCCTGAGAGTATGATTAGTTGATGTGCCAGTATGGATCAGTGTTCTTTCTTATGAGTATGATTAGCTGAGGTGCCAGTCTGCATCAGTGTTATTTCCTGAGAGTATGATTAATTAAGGTACAAGTCCGGACTAGTATTCTTTCCTGAGTATGATTAGGTGGGGTACGTGTCTGGATCAGGTTCTTTCCTATGAGTATGATTAGGTGAGGTGCCAGTCTGGACAAGTGTTCTTTCCTGCAAGTATGATTAGCTGTGGTACTGGTTCTGTATAAGGTTTTTTCCATATGAGTATGATTAGGTGAGGTGCCAGTCTGGACAAGCGTTCTTTCCTGAGAGTATGATTAGCTGAGGTGCCAGTCTGGACAAGTGTTCTTTCCTGTGAGTATGATTAGGTGAGGTGCCAGCCTGGATCACAGTGTGCTTCCTGAGGGCATGATTAGTTGATAAGCCAGTCTGGACACGTTTTCTTTCCTGAGAGTAAGATTAGGCGAGGTGCCAGTCTGGATCACAGTGTTCGTTCCTGGGAGTATGATTAGGTGAGGTGCCAGTCTGGACAAGTGTTCTTTCCTGTGAGTATGATTAGGTGAGGTACTGGTCTGGATCAGGTTCTTTCCTGGCAGCATGATTAGGTGAGGTGCCAGTCTGGACAAGTGTTCTTTCCTGAGAGTTTGATTAGCTGAGGTGCCAGTCTGGACTAGTGATCTTTTCCTGACAGTATGATTAGGTGAGGTGCAAGTCTGGACAAGTGTTCTTTCCTGAGAGTTTGATTAGCTGAGGTGCCAGTCTGGACTAGTGATCTTTTCCTGACAGTATGATTAGGTGAGGTGTCAGTCTGGACAAGTGTTCTTTCCTTAGAGTATGATTAGGTGAGGTGCCAGCCTGGATCACAGTGTGCTGCCAGCCTGGATCACAGTGTGCTTCCTGAGGGCATGATTAGTTGATAAGCCAGTCTGGACACGTTTTCTTTCCTGAGAGTATGATTAGGCGAGGTGCCAGTCTGGATCACAGTGTTCGTTCCTGGGAGTATGATTAGGTGAGGTGCCAGTCTGGACCAGTGATCTTTACCTGAGAGTATGGTTAGTTGAGGTGCCAGTCTGGATCACAGTGTTGTTTCCAGAAAGTATATTTTAAGTTTGACTTGGAGGAAGTCTAGACGCATGTCATTGATATCCAAGAGTGCAATGCATAGGATCTGGAAAGCAGTCATTCTGGTGACCGGAAGCCAATGAAGTGCTTCGAAGTCAGGGGATCTATGATTCCCTAAATTCTACTAGATTTGTGTGTAGGTGTTGACTTGCTACAGCTTTCTGAATTCTTTGTAGCCAATGCATTACGCAAAATAAAACCGCCTGATGTAGACCATTTGTACCATCCCGACACCATTATGTGAAAGACCGACTAACACACAGCTGAGAGCAGTTTACACAATACCTCTCACACACACACCAGGTAGAAATGTTCCATGAGAGGGATGACTCTGTAGCATGATACTGAGACATCCTGGCATTTTTGTGTGCTGTAATATGAGATCACAGGTGGAAGAATTAAGAGGTTAAGGGCAAACAACACAAAAACAGGCAGTGTTCCACTAGTCAATCCTTCCATACTCACAAATGACCTACATAGGCCTGTGGACAAGCTGGTGGTGCTCTCTGTACTGTGTTACTGAATGAGGATTGGTCAGTGTGAGACAGAGGTGGCTGGCTGTGGGAACATGAAAATGAATGATTGAGGAAGCGAGTGAAGTGGGAAAGTGAGTGAGCAACAGAGGGAGGGAGGGGTTGTGTGTGGGTGCTTCAATAACTGAATAAATAAATGGGAAGTATGTGAGTAAACGGATAGGCAGGTGAATGCGTTAGTGAATGAATGAACACGTGGGTAAATCAGAGAATGAATTAGCTAGTGGACGTTTACTACTGGATGAGCGAATACATGGGTGACGGAGAGGAGATGTGAGTGAATGGGCATATGAATGATTGAATAAATGAAAGAGTCTTTTAGCAGATGAGTGAGTGAATTGCAGAGAAATATAAATTCCATTATATCCTATGTAGACGGGGTATCCGTCACTACTGTGAAGAGTAACCCCTACGCCGAAATCTAAATCGAGCCCTTAGTGACCAAGCAGTGAGTGTGCGGTGGTGGAAACTGTGGCGTCACAGTGAAAGGCTCGTGAGGGTGCGCGTGATGACTCCGGCGCACTTTACTGTAGTTTATCAGACACATTGTTGCAAAAAATGGATTAGGGCAGACAGTGGGGGCTCGGCCGCTTCGAGGAAAGGCACAGCATAGCAACCGGCCATTCCATCCTAATCTCCCAACATGCCTGGACTCGCCAACAATTCCCGGGCCTGGGCTGGAATAAAAAGTCACATCACGAACAATTCCGGGCAACAAAGAGAACTCGAACCAGTCAGTGGCCGGTCACGGGCTGCCAACCAGAGCATTCATGTCTACGTAGACTATAGGGGTGTCAGTTTCCTAAACCCGAGGAGCCTCCCTGACGTACCCTGACTTGCTTCTGAGCGCCCTCATCCTTCCATTGTATTTATTTATTTGCAGTTTATTTAGCGCGAGCAATGCCTAGTGGACTGCCGGTGCGCTTTAAGAGAGCGTCTGCAACAAATTTAGCAACAGGATCAGACTGGGAAAGAATATAGGCCCGGGTACCCTAATAAACGTGTCCACGTTGGGGAACCAGATAGCTAAATGAATAAAAAGTGGCTGCATTTGCAAATTGGGGCAGTTTTGACCGTAAGACACGCTGTAGAGGTGTGATGCAAAGTATGGGAGCCTGCATGGATCTAAGGTTGCTGCAGTCAGTGTTTGCGGCAGACCATAAAACAGGCCCACCAAATGGACCAGAAAACCGACCTACATATTTAGCTGTCAGGACAGCCTTTCTGGCACTGCCTGATTGCCCAGAAGGCTAGCCCCACTTTGCTAAGTAAGACATTAACACAACATGCTACTCACAAAATACGCATCTCATTACATCAAATGTAAAATATAGAAAGCGTGTGTAGTGACCTTCGGTAGGAGTGAAGTTAAAAAAATTCCCCGAATTAGGATTTAGCAAGGTTACAAGCATTTTAAAGTGGGTTTGTCTCTATTTATATTCCCACAGTCTGAGGCAAATTTGCATTTCCAGATTTCTCATACTGTTGTTCAGTTTGTTTCTAAGAGCTCCCAACGTTTGGCAAAACAGGTAACATATGATATATAACGCTCAATGTCCTACTTCGCCTTTTTACGTGCTACAAGGGACAGATGGTATTATTACGTAGGGTGACCACCTGTCTGTAATTTTCACGGACTGTCCGTTAATTGGGACAATTGTCCGTTCGTTTTCCGTAATCAATGCTTTTACGGATGGCATTTGTCTGCCATTTCAGAGATGCTTGCAGTCAGTCATATGGCGGCAGCGGTGCACAGAGGACACAATGTGCTGGGGGTCCTCTTGTGTTCTAGGCCTGCGCTGAAAAGCTCCCTGCACTTAGGGGGCATCGAGGGCACTGGAATGAAGACCTCTCTTGCCTGTCTCTAGTTGCGCACATGCAAGTGCCTCTACAGCCGAATAGGGGAAAAGGGGCCCATTCTTTTAAAATATATTATGGAGTTAAGGCACCTGCTGCAAAGATGTTTGTATGCCCAGCAAATCTCAGGGTATAATAATCATGATGCTGTAACTCTGGTGGTTAATGCGCTTACTGAAGAAATTTCCATTTTATCTAGTCACAGTTTGACTCAGCAAGCAGAATAGAGGGTTAAAGTATCTCCTGGAGCTGGGACCGGGACCATGAGGATGAATAGCACTCTATGATGTACTTCTCTACCTGGCAGACCCAGTCACCTCTGGCCCCAGTAGTCTCCACCTTCTATGATGCTTTAAAGAGGCATCGGGACTCCAAATGAATCCCTCTAAATCAATCTTGGTACCCCTGGCACCATCCAGAGACTATTTTGCATGGCAAGAGATAGTGCCCATTCGGCAGCTCAGCTTCAAATATCTGGGCATCTGGATGGCGCTTCTCCCAGACCTCCGGGCCCTGAATCTTAAGCCATTGACACAATAAGTTAATGTGGATCTGACGAGATGGAGGTCCCCCACCACTAAATGTTTTGGACCATATACCGCTCGGTGGATGAATACTCTGACCCAACAGACTCCCCTTTGGAGGGCTGTCTGGCTACGTGAATCAGCAGTGCTGAAAGGTTTTGACAAATGGGATTTGTTGGGCAACTCTCAACTTGGGGATGTGTGGAAGGGAACACACATGTGTTCCTTTCAAGACCTGCAAACTACTTACCAGGTTTCTAAAACTAAGTTCTACAAATATCTCCAACTCCACCATGCTTTGCATGCACAAATATCAGGCACTGATCCACTACCAGAGTATAGCCTGCTGGAGGCAAAATTGCTTATGGGGTGTTGGGGAAAGAGGGAGTGTCCCAAATATACAAAATGTTGATTAACAATGTCCCAGGAGATTTGAATCATATCAGAAGCAGGTGGGAATGGAGGCTGGAACCGCTTGAGGATGAAGATTTGCGTGATGCCTTAATGGCACCCAGAGTTAAAACTATGTCCTCCCGACTAAGGATAAGACAAGCATACTACATGTAGTGGGCCTATCTTTACCCTACCAGTTTGCACCAGGCAGGGTTCCTCACCGAACCTACCCGCCCCAGGTACCCAGTGCTTCTGCAGACATATACCATATGACATGGATCTGCCATCCCATTCAATACTATTGAACTAAAGTGCTGAATTAACTCACCGTGTTTGTGGGTTAGGAGGTCTTGCTATCCCCCAGGGTGGTGCTGCTCGGTGTGATGGAAGTTGTGGGGGAACGAGAGCAGACCTCACCTCCTTAATAAATGCATTAGTGGTGGCCAAGAGAGACATTGCAGCCGGCTGGAAAGCATCTACGCCGCCGACCCTATCAAAATGGAGACGGGGGGTAGACTAGTGTGTAAGGCAGGAGAAGGTTATGAAGTGTGGGGCTCCCCGCCAACACGCTAGAGTATGGGGCAATGGCTGGGCCAAATGTCCTAACAGGTCATTAGGGTAATGACCAGGTGCTGCTGCTGTCTTATTTGCTTATTGCAGTTATTTGGTCAAACATTACTGTGGATCGCCTGCATTCTGGGGATAATGTCCCAGGCCCTGTTGCTCGATGCGCCATCTTTTTTTTCTTTTCTTGCCTTCTAAAATTCAATAAAAGTTGTCTACGGATCAAACTGCTGAGCAATTAAAGATATTTTAGTATTACAAGCTTTTGAGAACTGTTTTGGTAGTTTCAAGGCAGGCAGGGGTTACTAGGCTCGGATTGTTGCAATCAGTGTCTTTTACCACTGGTGTTCAGGAGCTTTAAGCTATCATTGAGCCCAAAACTGAGCATGCAGTGCACCCTTTTATATCTTGACTCTCAGATTAGTGATGCTGAGTAACCCAAGGTTCAGCTCATTCCTCTTCTAGGCAACATACTCCTCAAGCAAGGGCACGTTTAATAACTCTCATAACCACTCAGTCAGCTCCTTCCTCAAGGCAGGACCTAGAAAGCTTTCTTCTGGCAGGTTGTTGAACTGCCCATGTTTCTGGTTGAAACCTTGCAAAGGGAAGTGGTGATCAATACCCCAAATCCAGAGCACAGAAGAGTCTCTAGGTCACCGTTGCTGTGGGAACCCGGTATCTGGTAGAGAAGTCTTGCTACACTGCCTGATATTTTCTGCCCCATACTAAGTTTGTAGACACAGTTTGTGTTTACCAAAAGCCTCCCATGGGACCAGTTTAAGGCAATTCCTGCCATTTGCATATTGTTCCCAGACTGCCCCAGCCTTTGTCTCATCTGCAGGATGGTAGGGTGGAGCTGGGGGTCTCCTGCCAGGGTAAACCCAAAACAAAGCCATAAAATAGAAAGAGGCTCCCCAACTTAACCACAATTTAACCTAGCGTGAGTACCACTCTGGGAAAGTATGAAGAAAGAAGGGGACAAGAATTTTCCCTACAGTACAATGGGACACTCTGTCTCCCATGCATCACATCCTCTTGTCTGGGCTATTTCAAAGGATCTCTAAGTACCTGGGAGAAACCTTGCAATTTACACTGGTGCCTGTATCGCTCTCTAAATCCCCATATAAGGTTCCACTCCTGAGCAGGAAATTGAAACGGCTTCCTGTGTAGCCACAGACATAGGTAACAGACACACTCCAAGTAATGCCTACTCTCTACTCAGGGGCTACACATATGTATCATCCATGCCCCACCTAGAAGGAGTAAAGGAGCAGGTCGTGGCCACTGACAGACCAATTTTAAAAGACGGGAGATGTCGGTAGGACACTCACCTTGGCAGACAACAAGTAAATAGCCATGTATGCCCCTCTAATTTGTTGTTACCACCACTGTCAGTTTTCCACAGACCAGCAAGTCAATGGTAGTCAGACTGCGTCTCCAAATCACAGAACACCCCCCTCGGTGTCAAAGAAAATCCTACGTGCACATGTGTGATTGTCATATGTGTTGAGTGGAATAACTCAACAGACATACAGCACTTACTCTGGGGGTGCAGTGGTGCACGCTCCCCAGAATCACACAGAGGACCTCGCCCACCCTCACAGAGCTGTAAGTATTTCCTCCCTAATTTCATGAGAGGCGGTTGTTAATGCGTATGAAATGATATCACAGCATAATGAACAACATGACCCTGTGAGCATACCCACTCAGGTGCTTGCCAATAAAATCCCGCCATGGCAGTCATCCCAGAAAACAACTGACTTTAAAAGTAGCAATGAAGGAAATACCTACAAAATATTGGGACTGACCCAGGACTCTCAGTAAAGGACAGAAGGACAGATTTACTAAAATGTGGAAGAAAAAAATGGTCTTAAGTTGCTTACCAACTTTCTGGGACCTGCCTAATTAACATGCATGAAGGAGGCTGCAAATTACAACTCACTCCAATTGGTGGCCAGCAAAGGTATAGTGGCCTGCTAGGGTCAGCACCAACACTTTGTGTGTGATTACCTTTAAACAAAGTAAACTTTTTTTTCCTAAACGCAGCCTAGTTCCCTTCAACGAAAAATTGCTGCATTTATTAAAAAAACGTTTTTTTAAAATGTTTGTTGAAGAGTAGGCAGCGGGCCTTAGAACAGACCACTGCCTACTCTAGAACAACGTTTTTCTACACCCACAAAGATGAAGGGATCCCCATTGGAATGATATACTGTGCCAACTCAGGAGTTGGAACGTTTTCAATGTGATACCGAATCAGTATTTAGAAGGGACTCTCAAAACATGCCCTTCTAAATTTCATATACATTTCTAAAGACATGTAATGAGTAAGAAAAAGTTTTTGGAATTGCTAGATGTGTTTAGTACATAAGAAAAAGGAATATAGCGTTCACAAACCATCTGATTTACTGATTGAGAGGGTTTGCAGATTCTAAAGCCCTCCATACACCTGGCACAGACAAACCTATCTCCTCCACAGGCCCGGACCTTGTCAGTGTAATTGGGCCCTTTGATAGATCGGATGAGAATCGAAGTTTGGTTTTCTGATTCCACCTTTACAAATTTAGTTTGGTCTTACACTTTTGTATGTTTGACAAGAGTGATCAGTCTACACAGTCAGGTCTGCGCCTCGGATATTTTGTATTTTACAAGAACATCAATTCAAAGCATTTATTTGTTTCTGCCATGCTTATAACAAAATGCACGGTCCATAGCATTGAACAATGCAGAGTATAAAAATGTGACGGATGATGTAACATCCTGTCCTGTGTCCTGCTCCTGTAGTATCAATGCAATAGTGATACATATGGGGATGTACCACCGGCCAAAACTAGAGAGAATATTAGTAACTTAAAAAAGATTTAAAAAACAGGACAACGTATTTTGTAACAGGTTTATTTTTTTTTTAAATAGATTGGGTTTAGTTGTGAAGCACAGGAATTTGCTATATTAGGAGTTGACATACAGCATCTTCTTTAAAAGACCAAATGATGAGCTCTTTCTATATGCGGTCCTTGCAGTATTTTACAAAATATTAATGCCAAGTTCAATTAATTGTATGCCAAGTTCAATGAGTCGTTAGCATTGGTGGATAGTACATATTTTGCTGAAATGCTTATCGAGGATATATTGGGACTGGTGTAATCATTTGCAGACAGAGCTGTATCTATCTTCTATCATCGGGTCAAAACTAATTAAACCCAGACTAAAAGCTAAATTTTTCTCTACCCCTGAGCCGGAGCAGTTTTAATTGCCTTGCTCCAATGCACGCACCCTTGCACAATAGTGGAAGGGCATGTGCCTTCTGTTAATAACAGCTTTTGTGCTGGGCCTGGGCCCTTTCACTACAAAAACTATACTTTAATACTTTTTCCACTTTTTATGTCTGCTGTAAAGTTGGGAATATGTATTGGAAACTTTGCCATCTCCTTCATCCCATGCTTGTAACCTTGGGGAGATGTAGGATAATGGACAAAAAAGTACAGAGCACATTAAAACCAACTGTTGCACTAGTTTCTGCCTCTTATTTATAATTAGGAAAATCCTCAGTTGTATTCCTACGGCTGTCAGAAAGGATTTTGTAACACTTATTATACCAAGAAAGGATTTTTGTAACCACCTAAACATATTTTCCAAAGCTGGCTGCTATACAAAAATGCTGCAGGCAGGGTAATCCTTGGATTAAGAAGAGACTCATCCATCTAGCATCATTTAAAAACATTGCACTGGCTATCAGTTCTGAAAATATGCTACTTCAAGAACATACACCTGGTTCATAAGACCATATGCAACACAAGACAGAATTCCTATAGGACATCTCTCTTCCCCTGGTATACACTGCCCAGGGATCTAGGAGCCAAATACAACTTAAAACTCCAAGAGTCAGGAAATCAAGGCAAGCAGGCAGCTTACTGGCATGACCGTGGAAGAGTCACTTCCAGAGCATGGAACTCCTTGCCATTCGATCTTCGTTCGCAACCTCACCTACTGCTTTTCAGGCAACAACTTAAAACTTTTTGATTATGCATAGTTTTTAATCAGATGGCTAAATCGTACCTAAGCAATCTTTGGTATTCTACATTCTGCATCTTCTTCATGTTTTTCTCTTTCTGGACCGGGAGGGCTCTATGAATATTTTTTTCTTAGAAGTGCCGGACACTTTTTTTTAAAGTAGCATTTTATGCTCTATACATTGTTTCAATCAATTAATCAATCACATGCAAAGTTGGAAAAATGTGGAAAGTTTTAAAACTTGCTTCACCGCTACACTTTCTCAAGGAGTTCTAGGTTTTTGGCATAAATCGCTTTCTATGAGTGTTATTAGTTTGTGATTTGCATCAAAACTAATAGGTGGTTGCATTAGATGGCCTTGTACCACAAATGAAACAACTCCTTGATACTTTGTGTTACTGTGGCCAACTTTCCAAACCAGATCAAGATTTGGAAATTAAGTACAACCACAACACTATGTGCCAGGTTTGAGTAACAAAAGTAATCTAAACCCGGTGCGAATTATTCAATCTGAGACTGGGTGTTTTAGGACTTGACTTGGCGGTTACAAAGCCACAGAAGATCAAGGGAGCACATTTAATGAAGTGGGGACAGTGGTAAGAGAACAGGAACATCCTAATTGTAGATCCAACAAGTAACAGTGCTTAATTGGTGCCGGTGCTTGCAGGTGGTGGGCGCTGGTACTCATTCCTAGGGAACCAGACTTACTTGTCACCAGACTTTGACCCAGAGTGAGAAAGAAAAAGGGAGAAAAGGGAAAAAGACCGAGGAAGAGAAATATGCGAAGCAGCCACAAAGAACGAAAGCAGGGAAGAAAAGAACCAGCAAGAATGAGGAATTAAAGTAGAAACACAGGGTGGTGGGAGAAAGGCATGCGGTGAACTCAAGGCTAGCTGGAGTAGCTGCATTGGTATTTAGCAGCGCTCGAGGCAGCTCTTCAGGAAAGCTTTAGACCAGTGCATTGATTTGGTTATGCACACAGGAAGCTTTGCAGCGGGCCACATCTTTAGTAATTTATAACTAGAATCCATAGACCTACAATGAAAGGTCCTTGTTGGGCTTGTGCGAACTTCCTTACTCTGCACCAGTGGCTAAGTTGACTGTAGAGCATTATTGATAATAGTGGTAGCAGTTGTAGTATAAAAAAAATCTTATTGTATAGGGCTTTATACCACAATTCTACGGTCCCTATATACGCTTTAAGTAATAGCAGCTGTGACCCTGACCCACGTTAATGATGCTCAAGACCACAAAGAACTCTAAAAGGTAAGTCCTCCACTGCAGCGGGTGTTTTTCTGGTAGCCCACTGGAACGCATTAACTTCGCTCAAAAAGAGGAAGGAGCGCAGAATAAATGATCATTCATAAAATCAGCTTCGCCGAGCGGGCGCGACTCCGGGACTGAGCCCCAAACTGCACAGGACTGCGCCTGCTGCAGGTCTGTGCCTGACAGCCCCGAGCTCGCTCCTTATGGAGGATCATCTAAAACTTGTTACTTAAAAGCGCCGAGAGACGGGTCTCTTTGTGAGGGAGCGCAGAGAGACAGTGGGTTTGCTGGGGGTCGCTTTGGTCTCCTCGGTCGCTTACCTCCTTTCAGCGGGGTCCCCCAGTCGGTGGGTGTCCGATCGCGACCGTAAGCCCTCGCCTCTCTGCTAAAGTCCCGGCTGAAGACGGCCGCCTCTCGCTGTCCCCATTTCAGAAATCTGCAGCTTACGGGGCTGCTATGGTAACTAATAAAGCGACAACAAGCCGGGCAGGAGACTGTCTGATACCGAGGAGATTGCGAAAGGTGCCCATCTGTCAGCGTAGGGGAGGGGTAGGGCTGGGGACAGGGGGAGAGCGAGTTACAACCACGCTACAAACCAGAGAGCAACACGCACTCTACAGTACCACGGGCAACCACTCAGGCCGCTGTACCACAACAGCAAGGCGCTGCAGAGCCGACCTGCAACCGCACTGCACCTGAGCGCCGCAATCAACAACTGCGAAGCACAAACGAAAGTGCACTGAAAAATACAGTCCAAAGCGAGCTAATGAACATGGACAGACACAGTGGTACCTCTCAGCGATCTGAACAGGTACAACATAGAGAATGGGGTGGCATTTCCAACAAGCATTCGCAAAGCCAATAGGTCTCGCCCATGCAAGAGCTATTTGCTTTGCCATTGTATTTTAGCCAAGTTCCACACCAGAGTGGCTGCTGTTCAGCATGGCTAAATGTTTGTATTATAGAGGAAAGTGACGAGTGCAGTGGCATAGAGTGGAGATGTGTGGAGTGGAATGGCATAGAGTGTCATGGAGTGGAAAGGAGTAGAGTGGAGTATCATGGAGTGTTGTAGAGTGGCACAGAGGAAGTGTCATAGATTAGGGTGGATCCAAGTGCAGTATCGTGGAGTGATGTAGAGTGGTGTAGAGTGGAGCAGCCTGGAGTAGAGGGGCATAGAGTGTTTTCGCATAGAGTGGAGTAGAGTGTTGTGGAGGGGTGGAGAATGGCGTAGAATGTAGTGCTGTAAGAGGGGAATAGAGTAGCGTAGAATAGAGCAGTGTAGAGTGGAGTGGCGTTGAGTGGTGTGGCGTGGAGTGGTGTGGAGTGACATGAAGAAACAGGATGGGGTGGGTGGGGAGAAGAAACAGGATGGGGTGGGTGGGAAGAGAAGAAACAGGATGGGGTGGGTGGGGGGGAAGAAACAGGATAGGATGGGCTAGAGGAGACGAAATAGGATGGTGCAGGAAGAAGAAACAGGATCAGGTGGGCAGGAGAAGAAACAGGATGTGGGGACGCGCTCAGCTGTACCGGGGGCCGAGGAGGACACAGACTGCATTTCATCAAAGAGCAGGAGCCCTTTAAATCTGACCAAGCGCTCCCGCCTCGCGGGACGCGCTCAGCTGTACCGGGGGCAGAGGAGGACACAGACTGCATTTCATCAAAGGGCAGGAGCCCTTTAAATCTGACCAAGCGCTCCCGCCTCGGGGGACGCGCTCAGCTGTACCGGGGGCCGAGGAGGACACAGACTGCATTTCATCAAAGGGCAGGAGCCCTTTAAATCTGACCAAGCGCTCCCGCCTCGCGGGACGCGCTCAGCTGTACTGGGGGCCGAGGAGGACACAGACTGCATTTCATCAAAGGGCAGGAGCCCTTTAAATCTGACCAAGCGCTCCCGCCTCGCGGGACGCGCGCAGGCGCGCCCGGGCCAAGACCGGGCCAAGACGGGCCCGTCTACGCCCGTCTTCGACCGACTGAGGCCGGGCTGGGCCCTGTCCCTTTACTTCTTCACCCGGAGCCTGAGTAAGTGTCTCAACCTTTATATCATTTGGTTAATTTATTCACTTGAGCCCCCATGGGGAAAAGGAAGGCTGTCGATCTGCCAGAATCCCGGCTCGAATGTAAAAAACAAAGAAAACGCTCCAGTAAGCCTGCTAGTAAGCCTAAAAGCGGTGGGCTCAAGCCATTTGAGGAGATTGACCATCTATTTGAGAAGGTGGAGGCAATTTTAAACTGCACTGTAGGTACCAAGAAGGCCCCGGTACAACCTAGGAGGATCCAGGATTTTTTTTATAAGAAGAACAAGGGTTCAGCACCAGAACTTAATCCTCCACCTAATGGAGCAAGGGATTCATCGAATGTGCTCACTCAAACCCCTGCTTCATTTTGCGAAGCAAAGGACGCAATCAAGGACTGCACTCTCAATCAAAGCCTATTTCAAACAGAAGAGGGAACTAGTTTGCTCATTGCTCCCATTCTGCTATGTCCCGAGATTAATGTGCTCCCAAACATCCCTTGCTACAACCGGTTTCAGCCATTATTTGAGGAGGTGACTATATCTGGGACGCATGTCTCTTTGACAGAAGCTCCAGGATCCCCGATCCTCCATCCACTCTAATTACCAAACCCCTACTGGCCCAACCTTCTCTTGAACCTAATATGTCTCTCATTTTGCAGAGAGTAGACGAACTTAAGGGTATGGTGCAGCAATTAACACGACTTGTTCAGGAAAGATCGGTAATTCTGTCTGGATGCAAGTGTTGCTTAAGTGAGGAAAGGGGGAGAGGTGGACTCACTAATTCTGACTGGAGTTCGCAACCAAAGAAAGTGCATGGACCACAAGACAACCCTCACTCAAAGGAAGGGGAAACCAGAATCGATACTGTAGATAAATCTACTTGCGTTCAGCCGGGCAACATACAGCTTCTCTTTGAGAAGGCCGCTATGACAAACTGTGCTGCCCCTACCAATTGCCCCCTTTCTCCTCCAAGCTTGCAGGGATATGGAAGGCGCAAAGAACTGGGTAACCCCAGATATGTAGGGGGGGTTCCCCCTCGTTTTTAAGAGGGCCACTTGCATCTATCCATGAATCCATATACCATCTTCCTCCCCAGGGAGCCCTTACTAACTTCAGCTCGTTGATAAAAAACCAAAAATACAAACACGGGCCCAATACCTTTTTTTTAACCAATGTTCCCAGGTTGTCACAAGGAGTGAAAGAGGATCATGAGTCTAGGATAAACAAAGCCATCTATTGGCTTCGGAACCAACGGGGCTGTTTATCGGTCGTACGCTCGGACATCTCAAATGCAAAATGGCTGAGCCCCCCGGAGTCCAACCACAATATCCTTTCTTCGAGTTCTATGACAACTCCCTGATTGATCATCTCAGTGCTTTTGATATTCGTACTCGCCCGTCTTGGCTTAAAGGAAAAAGGGGAATTATCAACTTAGAGTTTGGGATAGCTGACGCACTACAGGTCCAAACAAATGTGCAAACGACCAATAACACCACTCCATGTGGGCATGCTGACATCACCTTGCCCAAGCCTGTATGACTGTCTATAAGCCAAGAAGTTTCTAGTGGGGATAGAATCGAGGAGCCACCATTGAGCTCTATTATTGAGCCAACCTCATAGGATGTCCCACAGTTAATTAGCATCATACCTGATGTTATTGGTGGACTATCACTTCTGTCATGGAACCTGGCTGGTATTGGGAGGAAACTGGATGACAAGGACTGGTGTTCATACATAAAAACTCAAGATATTTGCCTCTTTCAGGAAACCTGGGCTGAGGACATGATTATTATTGATGGGTTTCTTTCCTTTAATGTCCCTGCCCAACCTTCAGAAAAAGGGCCAGGTCGTGCTAAAGGGGGGCTGCTAATTCTCTTGAACAAAAGATTACAATGTGACTATAAGATCTTACAACTTGATTGTGTAGATTTGATGGGGTTGCAACTAACATTTCACCAGAACTTTATCATCATCCTCATTAATGTTTATGCTCGATCAGTTTCACGCGGTGTAGAATCTAAGACCCTCACCCAGCTTCTCGAGTTTTTAGACACTATCCAATCCTCATGTCATCTGATTATAGCTGGGGACGTAAACTGTGCTTTTGAACCATCGACACTATTAAGTGGCCTAACCATGGAGGAAGATTTAATATGGGGGATTGCGCAATTGAACTCTGATCGCTACTGTCCTTGTACCCGCGCAGCAGTTCAACTGGCCACACTTTGCTTGAAACATGGTCTCAGGGCCTGCAACGGCCGCACGCCCTCTCACCTGGATATTGCCCCCACCTTCAAACGAGGCACTTGTACTAGTGTAATCGATTATTTTTTAGTCGATGTAAGACTGTGGCCACAGCTTAGAGATATGAAGGTAGATCTTAGGAGCGAGAGTGACCATTACCCGCTGTTATTGTCCATCTCTGGGGATGTATTTTGTCGTTCTGCTAATAACCAAGTTACTATGGTTCCTACTCCTACTGTGAAGAACTTATCCACGAAGGTCAGATGGCCAAAGGTGGTGTCAAACCCTTATTTGCTGCATGCAATCTACTCATCTTTTTTAGACAATTTGGCACCCTACTAAGACCATGACCCCCAAGACATCCCCATTCTCCATATTCATGGAATTTTGGTTGGTAAACTTCAAGATATCTTCTACAGGAAGTGTAGGGTAAGGTCGCAAGGAGGGACCCTGATAAACAACTCTTGGTTCGATGAAACATGCTCTAGGGCCAAGTCAGGGGTAAAGAGTGCTATTATGAAAGGGTCCATAGGGGACATTCAGTTGACCAGACGCATATATAAGGAGTCCATTCTACGAGCTAAAAAAACCTGGGAGGACTCTATTTGGCAGGAACTGTTAAAAGCAACCGAATCTAACAACAATGGCTTATTTTGGGAACTTTTAGCCAAAAGAGAACATGGGGGTAGAATCACCATTACAAATCACATCCAGCCAGAAAGCTGGGTGGATCATTTTTCTTCCCTCTATGGTAAAACTGACACCCCAGAGGTTCCCACAAACCATGGCACGAGAGAAGATCTCGGCCTCCTCCAAGACACTGTACCTCCACCTGTTCAATTGAGAAGGGGCCGCCTAGATATCGAGGTCCCTATCCGCTTCTCCATAGAAGAAACATCTGAGGCAATTCGTTCGCAAAAAATTGGGAAGGCTCCAGGACCCAATGGGATTCCAGGGGATCTATATAGATCGGAACCCTCCATATGGGCCTGGTACATTAATGCACTATCCAATAAAATTTCCGATGGGGGACAGATCCCTTCAACCTGGAAGGGTGCTGAGATCATAACCATTTACAAAAAGGGAAATGCCAATCTACCAGCAAACTATAGGCCAATCAGTCTTATAGACAATCTACAAAAGATCTTCGCCAAACAACTTCTTGGTAGAATAATGAAATGGGCCAAGGAATTCAAGGTATTATCCCCCCTTCAGGCAGGTTTTCGACCTAGAATTAGCACAGTGGACCAGGTCTTTAGGCTGGCTGTGTTGTATTGGAAACACACTGCTCTTGCTAACCAGCCACTATATGTTGCATTCGTTGATTTGAAATCTGCCTTCGACCTGGTCCCAAGGGAGAAGTTGTGGGTGGTTTTATCCAGAATAGGGGTCCCCAGCAATTTAGTCTCCTTACTAAAATGTCTGCATGAGGAGACTTATGCGCGAGTTCGCTGGGGTAACCTAGGCGAACTGACGGACAGAATTCCCATAAATAGGGGTGTTCACCAAGGATGTGTGTTGGCACCACTCTTGTTCTCTTTCTTCATCACCGAGGTGGTGCAAGTTATGATGACCTGCCAGAGCGACACCCCCACCTTAGGGACCCACAAAATCCCCATACTTCTCTTTGCCGACGACTCGCTTCTAATTTCAAAGACTCCTATGGGTTTGCAAATCCTTATTGACAGATTTAGTGCATTCTGCCAGGATTATGGACTAGAGTTAAATCCTAAGAAAACGAAGCTAATGGTGTTGCGCTCTGGGAAACGGAAGAAGTGCACCATCTCTCTTGATGGTGATCCCCTGGACAAGGTCAGCTTCATTGATTACCTAGGAGTAAGGATAACTGATAATTTACGTTGGGAAGAACATATTAATAAAAGCACTGGTCTTCTCCTGCATAATGCAGCATCCATCTTGCGCTTCTATAGGAGCACCTCCACAAAAACGGTCTCCTCGGCTATTAAGATATATGCAGCAAAGGCACAGGGAGCCGCCGTGTATGGTGCAGAAGTATGGGGCTTTTCTAACACCAACAGGCTCACTCTTGGGGAGAATAGTTTTGCTAGGGCCCTCTGTGCTTGTCCTCCCAGTACCCCACTGATCCCTCTGTTCCTGGACCTGGGTATAAAACGGATTGCTGACCTGATAAACTTAAGACCCTTGATGTACTGGGTCAGGTTATGGACCGTCCCCGAACTAGACATATATAAAGCTTCACTTCTAGATCTGTTAACATCTACTCATTCAGCTTCTATTCCGTGGGTCAAGCACGTATCCACTTGGTTCAAGACATTGGGGTTAGGGGACTACTGGGAGAACCCTCACAAACTCGAGAAAGCCCACCTCAAAGCACTGAAGCGTGTCTACTGGTCTTATTTGAGGAACGATGTCATTACTCACAATTCATGCGGTCGTCTAACCAATTCATTTATTGACACCAAGTGATACCCAAGGTTTGAACCATATCTAGACGTTATACCTGATATTTTAGGCAAAATATGTGACTAATGATATTTGTCCTGTGTGTGGTACCAATTCTGAAACAGTGGTGCACGTTATGTTCTTTTGCCCTGCATACATGGTTCCTAGGACCAAATGGATCCGTGACCTATGTCGAGAAATGGGAATCAGGGAATGTGCACTAACACTGAGAATTTTAAAAAGTGATTCCACCAAAATGTTAATAATCTCTGTCAGTAAATATCTACTATCAGCATGGCGCATAAGGAGTTTTTATATCAGTAAAAGATTAGAGAAATAAGCTCTTTCTGTTTAGCAAGGCCAGAAGATGTGATCACTTTTTACTTAGAATCATGATTTTAGGATAGATCTGTATTTTACTCTTTTAGGTGGTGTTATCATGTGGTATTATGTTTTTGGGATGGAATAGTATTTTATATTTTTTATACTTTTACATTTATTTATGGTAATATTGTTTATGTACTGCTTTGATGATCATTGATCGAATAAAGCTCTGTTGACAAACAAACAGGATGTGGTATGCGGGGAGAGAAGAAACAGGATGGGGTGGGGAGAAGAAACAGGATGGGGTGGGTGGGGGAGAAGAAACAGGATGGGACATTTGGGGGAAGAAACATCATGTGGAAGAAAAAGGATGGGGCAAGTGGGGGGAGAAGAAACAGGATGGGGCGGATGGGGAGAAGAAACAGGGTGGGGTTCGAAGGGGAGAAGAAATAGGATGGGGCACACAGGAGGGAAAAGAAACAGGATGGGGCAGGTGGAAGAAACAAGATGAGGTGGGAGGGGCGGGAAAGAACAGGATGGGTTGGGAGGGGGAGAAGAAACAGGATGGGCAGGGCCGGGGGAGAAGAAACAGGATAGGGTGGGCTGGGGGAGAAAAAATAGGATGGGGTAGGAAGAATAAACAGGATCAGGTGGGCAGGAGAAGAAAAAGGATGGGGCATGTGGGGGGAAAAGAAACAGGATGGGGCGGGGGAGAAGAAACATGATGGGGTGGGTGGGGGAGAAGAAACAGCATGGGACAGATGGGGGAAGAAAAAGCATGGGGCAGGTGGGGGGAGGAGAAACAGGATGGGGCAGATGGGGAGAAGAAACAGGGTGGGGTGGGAAGGTGAAAAGAAGTGGGATGGGACACACAGAAGGGGAGAAGAAACAGGATGGGGCAGGTGGGGGAGAAGAAACAGGACCAGGTGCATGGGGAGAAGAAAAAGGATTGTGTGGGTGGAAGAGACGAAACAGGATCTAAGAAACAGGATGGGCTGGGTGTAGGAAAGTACCATCTTGCCTGGCATGTTACCCCCATTTTTCACTGTATATATGTTGTTTTAGTTGTATGTGTCACTGGGACCCTGCCAGCCAGGGCCCCAGTGCTCATAAGTGTGCCTTAATGTGTTACCTGTGTTATGACTAACTGTCTCACTGAGGCTCTGCTAATCAGAACCTCAGTGGTTATGCTCTCTCATTTCTTTCAAATTGTCACTAACAGGCTAGTGACCAATTTTACCAATTTACATTGGCTTACTGGAACACCCTTATCATTCCCTAGTATATGGTACTGAGGTACCCAGGGTATTGGGGTTCCAGGAGATCCCTATGGGCTGCAGCATTTCTTTTGCCACCCATAGGGAGCTCTGACAATTCTTACACAGGCCTGCCACTGCAGCCTGAGTGAAATAACGTCCACGTTATTTCACAGCCATTTTACACTGCACTTAAGTAACTTATAAGTCACCTATATGTCTAACCTTTACCTGGTAAAGGTTGGGTGCTAAGTTACTTAGTGTGTGGGCACCCTGGCACTAGCCAAGGTGCCCCCACATTGTTCAGAGCCAATTCCCCGGACTTTGTGAGTGCGGGGACACCATTACACGCGTGCACTACATATAGGTCACTACCTATATGTAGCTTCACAATGGTAACTCCGAATATGGCCATGTAACATGTCTATGATCATGGAATTGCCCCCTCTATACCATCCTGGCATAGTTGGCACAATCCCATGATCCCAGTGGTCTGTAGCACAGACCCTGGTACTGCCAAACTGCCTTTCCCGGGGTTTCACTGCAGCGGCTGCCAACCCCTCAGACAGGCTTCTGCCCTCCTGGGGTCCAGCCAGGCCTGGCCCAGGATGGCAGAACAAAGGACTTCCTCTGAGAGAGGGTGTTACACCCTCTCCCTTTGGAAAATGGTGTGAAGGCAGGGGAGGAGTAGCCTCCCCCAGCCTCTGGAAATGCTTTCATGGGCACACATGGTGCCCATTTCTGCATAAGCCAGTCTACACCGGTTCAGGGACCCCTTAGCCCTGCTCTGGCGCGAAACTGGACAAAGGGAAGGGGAGTGACCACTCCCCTGACCTGTACCTCCCCTGGGAGGTGCCCAGAGCTCCTCCAGTGTGCTCCAGACCTCTGCCATCTTGGAAACAGAGGTGCTGCTGGCTCACTGGACTGCTCTGAGTGGCCAGTGCCATCAGGTGACGTCAGAGACTCCTTCTGATAGGCTCCTTCAGGTGTTGTAGCCTATCCTCTCTCCTAGGTAGCCAAACCCTCTTTTCTGGCTATTTAGGGTCTCTGTCTCTTGGGATTCCTTAGATAACTAATGCAAGAGCTCATCTGAGTTCCTCTGCATCTCTCTCTTCACCTTCTGCCAAGGAATCGACTGCTGTCCGCGCCTGAAGCCTGCAAAACTGCAACAAAGTAGCAAAGACGACTAATGCGACCTTGTAACGCTGATCCTGCCACCTTCTCGACTGTTTTCCTGGTGGTGCATGCTGTGGGGGTAGTCTGCCTCCTCTCTGCACTAGAAGCTCCGAAGAAATCTCCCGTGGGTCGACGGAATTGTCCCCCTGCAACCGCAGGCACCAAAGAACTGCATCACCGGTACCTTGGGTCTCCTCTCAGCACGACGAGCGAGGTCCCTTGAATCCAGCAACTCTGTCCAAGTGACTCCCACAGTCCAGTGACTCTTCAGTCCAAGTTTGGTGGAGGTAAGCCCTTGCCTCCCCACGCCAGACTGCATTGCTGGGAACCGCGACTTTTGCAGCTACTCCGGCCTCCGTACACTTCCAGAGGAAATCCTTTGTGCACAGTCCAGCCTGGGTCCACGGCACTCTAACCTGCATTGCACGACCTCCTAGGTTGTCCTCCGGCGACGTGGGACTCCTTTGTGCGACTTCGGGTGAGCACCGTTTCACGCATCCTTGTAGTGCCTGTTTCTGGCACTTCTGCGGGTGCTGCCTGTTGCTGAGAGGGCTCCTTGTCTTGCTCGACGCCCCCTCTGTCCCCAGACGCAATTGGCGACATCCTGGTCCCTCCTGGGCCACAGCAGCACCCAAAAACCCTAACCGCATGATTTGCAGCTAGCAAGGCTTGTTGGCGGTCTTTCTTCAGGAAAACACTTCTGCACGACTCTCCACGGCGTGGGGGATCCATCCTCCAAAGGGGAAGTCTCTAGCCCTTGTCGTTCCTGCAGAATCTTCAGCTTCTACTGTCCAGTAGCAGCTTCTTTGCACCCACAGCTGGCATTTCCTGGGCATCGGCCCATCTCCGACTTGCTTGTGACTTTTGGACTTGGTCCCCTTGTTCCACAGGTACCCTCGACTGGAAATCCATCGTTGTTGCATTGTTGGTTTGTGTCTTTCCTGCAGAATTCCCCTATCACGACTTCTATGTCTTTTGGGGAACTTTAGTGCACTTTGCACTCACTTTTCAGGGTCTTGGGGTGGGCTATTTTTCTAACCCTTACTATTTTCTAATAGTCCCAGCGACCCTCTACAAGGTCACATAGGTTTGGGGTCCATTCGTGGTTCGCATTCCACTTTTGGAGTATATGGTTTGTGTTGCCCCTATCCCTATGTGTCTCCATTGCATCCTATTGTAACTATACATTGTTTGCACTGTTTTCTAATACTATTACTGCATATTTTGGTATTGTGTACATATATCTTGTGTATATTTGCTATCCTCATACTGAGGGTACTCACTGAGATACTTTTGGCATATTGTCATAAAAATAAAGTACCTTTATTTTTAGTATATCTGTGTATTGTGTTTTCTTATGATATTGTGCATTTGACACTAGTGGTACTGTAGGAGCTTCACTCGTCTCCTAGTTCAGCCTAAGCTGCTCTGCTAAGCTACCATTATCTATCAGCCTATGCTGCTAGACACCCTATACACTAATAAGGGATAACTGGGCCTGGTGCAAGGTGTAAGTACCCCTTGGTTCTCACTACAAGCCAGTCCAGCCTCCTACACTGGGGGAGAAAAAAACAGGATGGGCCGGATGGGGAAGAAGAAACAGGATGAGGCAGGAGGGGAGAAGAAACAGGATGGGGTGGGCAGGAGGTGAAAAGACAGAGGATGTGGTGGGCAGAAGGGAAGAAGAAAGAGGATGGGGTGGGTGGGAGGGGGAGAAGAAAGAGAATGTAGCAGGCAGTAGGGGAGAAAAACGAGGACGGGGCGGGTGGGAAATGGGGAGAAGAAAGAGGACTTTGGGGAGAAGAAAGGGAATTTGGCGGATGTGAGGGGAGAAGAAAGGTGACAGGGCAGGTGGGATATGGGGAAAAGAAAGAGGACGGGCATGCAGGAAGGAAAGAAAATGGATGGGGCGGGTGGGGAGAAGAAAAAGGATGGGGCGAGTGAGAGGGAGAAGAAAAAGGATGGGGCGGGAGGGAGAAGAAAAAGGACAGGGTGGGTGGGAGGGAGGGAAAAGAAAAAGGATGAGGTGGGCAGGGGGAGAAGAAAAAGGGTGGGTGGGAGGAGAAGGAACAGGATAGGGTAGTGGGGGAAAATAATTAGGATGAGGCTAATTGGGGGGAGAAGAAACGAGGGGGCGGATAGGGATGAGAAGAAACAGGGTGGGGGGAAGAAACAGGATGGGGATTGTGAGGGTAAAAGAAACAGGATGTGGCCGGTAGGGGGAAAGGAAACAGGATGGGGTTGCCAGGAGTAAGGATAAAAAACTGGATGGTGCAGTGGGGAGAAGAAATACGATGAGGCGGGCAGGGGAGAAGAACACAGGATGGTCAGGTGGGGGATAGGAAACAGGATAGGGCAGGCAGAGTGGAGAAGAAACAGGATGGGGTGGAGAAGAAACATGATGGGGTGGGGGAACAAACAGGGTGGGGTGAGGGGAAAAGAAACAGAATGGGGGTGAGGGGAGAAGAAATAGGGTGGGGCAGGTGGGAGAAAATGAAAAAAGCACTATGAGGCAGCCAGTGTTGACCACACCATAGCTTTTGTTTTTTAAGAAATCACAGTGCAAGCACTGGATGGACACTAAAGTTAATTAATCTGTGCTTGGTCCATGCACCAATGAAAGAAAAGGAAGTGACACATGGCAAGCACTGCCCAATTAGAAGGCAGCAAAGAAGAGTGGCAAAGCTGCAAATAAATGGTAAGAAATTAGCTGGTTTCAAGCCTATTACAGAACACAATAGTCTCATCACAGACAAGAGCACATGTTCACACAGGCGAGAGCTAAACAAAAGAGAGAGAGAAAGACAGAGAGACAAAGAGTGTGTGTGTGTAATGTAAATAAGATAAATTGAAATCCTCCCAAAGTTGTCTAGAGCAAGAGCAGCTGGAAAACTGAAACCAGCCCAGCCCGGTCAATAAATACAAAAGAAATGAGAGTGACAAAGACACCAAACCAATGAGTGCAATGTGTAGGCTCTAAGACCTTTTCAGGTTTGCTTACAATACAATCAATCTCGAAGACAAAGAGCATCTACATTTCCTCAGGCAAGACTTAAAAAAGTAAATGACTCAATAACAGAACAATAGATGAAGAAGGCCAGCTAAAAGCCCCTATCAGTTAATTATACAAATACTTTTAGTAAAATCAAAAGGTGTTGTCTAACGGCCGCCCTGAGAACTGGAAAGGTCCACATCATTGTTTAAGTGATTCTGACCTGCCCAGGGGGCATCTTGTGATAGGGATTTCAAGAAAACTGTCTTGTGTTTAATGGAAGTATCACGAAAGAATTTAGACACAGTTACAGAGGAGTATTTCTTGCCTCACTTGGCACTCCCAAGCAAGTGAAGGGCTTGCAAGTGGAGGGCTGTGTGGTGTATGCTAACAGCATATTCAGACAGTGCTGGTTGTTAAATGATGCCTCCCCTTCCAGAATGGATGAGGGACCCCCAGAGTCTCCCATATCTTGCGGATATTTATTGATTTTGGCCTGAATGGAGGCATAGCTGGCAGATCCAAGGGTCTAGGTTTTTCCCTTTGAATTATGGGACTTGTAGACCTGTTCTATAATGGAATAAACAAAATTACAAGTCCTAGAATTCAAAATAAAAAACTGGACTGGTGCAGCAGATCGCGCACGGACCTGCCTGCATGGACCTGGGAAACTTGGCGCGGCTCTCGGCCCCCTGAAGGGCTGTGTCCCCACCCAGCCCCGCACGGACTTGTGTTACATCCCTGCATTCATATACTTCTTGGCAGGTTTGGTGTGGGGTTTTTGATATAGCTGTGAGATTCTCGCAATTATGGATTGTGTAGTGTAGCTGATGGCGCGGCCAAGGCCCAATAAGCAAAATGGAAGGAATAAAAATATGCAGTCTTTGATGAACAAACTATCACTTCCCGCAAGAGGAGCAAACAAAGCACCAAAGTTAGGGAACAGGATTAGAGCATTTTAAAGGGCTAAAAAGAACACAGGTCCTGGGAGGAGGTCCTAGAATGACACGTTAGAAGGGTTTCCCTAATACCACCCTGCACATACAAAACTTTCCGGGCAAACACTCATAAAAAAGCTCCCTAACGTGGCTTTACATTCTGCCATTTTAGGTTAGAGCTGACGACTTAGGAGCTGGGGAGCCAGATTCCAGTCTCGGTGACAGCTCAACACCCAGTGATTCTGGGCAAATCCCTTAATCTCCCCGTGCTTAACAAAAAACATAACGTGTTCTTGTGTAATATAACTGTTGCTCATGTAAAAGGCTCCAATACTTTCGGGTTGAGTTTGCACAATATAAAAACTGCAAAAATAAAAAAAACTCCTAGTTTTTAGAGGGCGGTGTTACCAGATGACTCGTATCAACAGGGATGACAATTTCCAGTCCTGTAGTTTCCTCTAAAAATGTAATACAATCTAGGAGTTGTAATGGTGGTTCATTTCTATTGGGCTAACAGTGATTTCCAAAAGCAAAGCAAGTTTGACTGGAAGGAACATCGTGTCAGCAGAGTATCAAGGATGCTATGGGCTCAGTGCAACTAAGGAAAACAGCTCTTTTGACTTTTGATTGAGTAGTAAATATAGCGACTATCAGGAGGCTCTAGGCAGTGGTGCCACTGCGGCAATGGTAGCTACGCCCCTGCTTGATGACCCTTATAACACAGGGCCAGCTTGTAACTTTAAAAAACAATCATTTGCAATGCAGTGGTTCTCGTGTTTGCTTGAGTTAGAGATATTAGCATTGTAAATTCCTAACTGGACTTTTCTTCCACTTAAACTGTAAAATGAAAAGTAAAACAGTTGACATAGGGAAACCAATAAAAAATGTTCTAGCTTACGTGTCAAGAAGTTTCAATTCTAGTAAGGACACGGAGGCGAGGATTATGCTTTCTCTTTCTTTTACTGTTCCAAACAGCAGCCAATCAAATAACAGTAAAACAAAAAACTTCAATACCCATGAAGCTCATAGTAAAGTCACATGGTCCAATAGAATCTCAGGACCCGTACACATAAAAGCTATGACCTCGACAGTCACTTCCTCTTTCTTTGAAACAGTCAGATAAAAAACAATGCAAAAGGAAACGAAACTCCTTACAGAGTAACAGTTCAAGGAAAACTCTTCTGGAGTCCAATAACAGATCTCAGTTACAATGGCGACCAGAAGCAACTACAACTTCAACTGAGTCGTCCGGGACTGGAAGCTCGAACAGCAGTCTTCCATCAGCACCAAAGATGAAAATCCAAGAATCCTGGGGTCTTCTGATCCGTTCCTAAAGAAGACAAAGAATTTGCCAATAATATCTTAGCTGGATAAAGCCTCCACTCAAAATAATTAAATTATCATTATAAACCAGGGTGGGAAAAAATAACATACATATCAACATATCCGTTGAATGACATTAAATATATTATTAAATAAATAAATAGCTCCAAATTGCATACTGTAATAAGGGTGGAATAATCCTTGCCTCCATGTCCTTAATAGAATTGAAAATTCTTGACGCGTAAGCTAGACTTTTTTTATTCTATGTCAGGACCAGAGGCTCAGATTATGCTAGTTTAAAGCTGATTAACCACCACTGTTGCCACATCCACTACTGATTTGTGATAGAATTTTCTAAACGTAGATTCTGTAGACTAATCCACTGCTCTCATAATGTCCTCCAGCCAAGAACCTAGAGCAAAGGTCTTGGATGCCATAGCCCCTCTAGCTGAATGAGCACCATACTTAAAGGTGTCTATCCCAACTTTGTTCATTATCCACCTCATCCATCTAGCCAGAGTGGCAGCGGAAACCGGTTTAAAAGGTTTTTGCAAAGAAATTAACAATTGACCTTTAACATCGTGTCTAATGTCAACATTAGCAACTTCATAATCCTTCAAACATTGAACAACACATAAATATTGATTATCAGGAAATCTAGGGTATATTACTAACCTGCAATTGGTCTTTGTTCTTCTGGTGATATTAAAAGTAACTCCATCCGGCGAATAAGTTCTGCCCACTAAGTCTAAAATTCTAACATCTGAAACCCGCTTACAAGAAATAAGACAAAGTAATATGGTTCATTTTGACAAAATTTGTTTTCTAGACAGATAACGGTTGGAAGGCCAACTATCCCAAAATTGTAAAATTATATCTACATCCCAAAGGGAAGTATATCTAGATTGAGGAGGAGACGTCATACGAATCCCTTTCATGACCTTACAGACAACAGGATGTTCCCCTACTGATTTGCCCTCTACCTGAGAATGACCCGCAGAGATAGCTGACCTAAAATTATTCACGGTACGATAGGCAAGGCCCAAACTCGCAAGTTCTGCTAGAAAGTTGACAATCATGTCAACATCCGACCCCATGGGATCAATACTCCGTCTAGCACACCAACTGGCCCATCTACGCCAGGCTGAAGCATACTGTTTATGCATTATTGAAGACCAGGATTTGTTTAATGAAATCTGCAGCTTGTTGCGAAACGCCTGGGGAATTCCATCTCACCCTGAAACCGTCCAGACCATCAGCCAAAGTTGGTTTGACAGACCCAAGGGATGTTGAAGGCCCTCCGGACTCATCAGCAGATTCCGACGAGGCGGAATGAGAAGAGGGAGAGAGCAAGCTAACTGCAGAGCTACAGGGAACCAAGGCTGAACCCTCCAAAGGGGGGTTAGAAGCACAATCTCTACTTTCTGTCTTCTCACTTGTGCTAACACCCTGGGAATCATCACAAATGGCGGGAAGGCATATCCCCAAAATTGTCTCCAATCCTGAAGAAAGGCATCTGTCGCCAGTGCCTTCGGATCTGGACGCCAGCTGAAGAAAGTCAGAATCTGGAAATTGAGATGCGAGGCAAAAAGGTCTATGTCACAAGGACCCCATTCCAGAATATTCGGGTGAAAGAGATCCTGATTCAATCTCCAATTGCTGGCGTCCCTCAAATATCTGGAGTTCCAGTCCGCAATTGTGTTTTGAGCCCCCTGGAGATACACTGCCGTGACAGTCGAGCAATAAAGAAGGCATTAATGCCAAAATTCTTTTGCTATCTCCGCTAACATTTTGGACTGAGTTCCCCCCAGCTTGTTGACATATCTCACTGCCGATATATTGTCCATCCTCAACAGGATGCAACAATTCCCATTGAGGAGAGAGAGACTCTTTATGGCAAAGGAACGCGGTAAAAGTTCCAGACAATTGATATGAAGTCTCATCTCTGCCTGAGAGTAGCGACCTCTCGTCATAATCGGACCACAACGTGCTCCCCAGCCCCACTGGCTGGCATTCGATTCTATTACTACATCCGGGAGAGAACCGAATATGGCTCTGCTGTTCCAGGCCTCCATATGGTTCAACCACCAAAGGATCTCCGAACGTACCTCCTCCGTTAAGGAGATCCGTTCCGAGTAGGAAAGGCCCTTGCGTAAATGTTGAATTTTCAACCTCTGAAGAGCCCAGAAACGGAGGGGAGCCGGAAAAATAGCTTGAATTGAAAAGGACAGAAGCCCCACTATCCTGGCAATGGCCCTCGATGACACTGTCTGGTTTGCCAAAGCTGATCTCAACTCCGGTTTGATATTGAGAATCCTGGGGAACGGAAGAATGAGTTGGGCTCGAACTGAGTCTAACCCAGAAAATCTATCAACTGAGAAGGATTCAACAATGAATTCTGCAGATTGATGATAAATCCCAGATCCTGCAACAGCTGAATAGTCTACGACAAATTACTCCGGAGAGTCTGAGGATCCTGAGCCATCAGCAAAATGTTGTCGAGATAAATGATCAATCTCACCCCTTTGGCGCGAAGAGACTACACTAAGCTTTGTGAAGCACCAAGGGGCAGACGACAGACCGAATGGAAGAGCTTTGAACTCTAGACAATGACCCCTCCACAGAAACTGCAGGAACCATCTGTGAGGTGCGAAAATTGGAATTGAAAGGTAATCGTCCTTCAGTTCTAGACGCACCATCCAATCTCCTTCCAACAAAATGTCCCTCAACATGTGAATCCCTTCCATTTTGAAGTGTCTGTAAAAAATCCAGCTATTGAACTCTTTGAGATTTAGAACAAGGCAGTGACCTCCTTTCTTGTCCACAAGAAGAATAGGGCTGATGAAACCCCTTGGATGAGGGGACGGAAATTCCACAGCTCCTTTGTCCAGCAGAGATTGGACTTCTTGATGTATAATAGACAGGTCTGCTAAAATACATTGGAGCGGGAGGGTGAAGTTGCTTCAGGGTACTGAAAAACTCCAGCCTGAAACCATTCACCATTTGAAGAACACAAGGATCTCCAGAAATCAGTTTCCAATTGTGAAGGAATGAACTGACCCTGCCCCCCAAAGTTACTTGTGAAGAGGGAATAACACTCACCAGAATATCCTGCGTCCTGGATTGCATCTTGTTGCCCCCCCCCCCCGGGACCCCTGCAGAATCTGGTGCGCCCGCCCCGAGAACGGGTGGGATAGAAGGTGGCCTCCGAAAGTTCCCCATACCAGCCTCCTCTGCCTCTGGACTAGTAAAGTGGAGGGCTCGTGAAGGCTCCTCGGCTGGGCATATGCCCTCCGTAACGACCGCCCCTGAAAAAAAAGCCACGCTTAAAGACCTTTTTGAGGGACATCTGGGCTTTGTCGAGGGAAGAGTAGGTAGAGCAAAACCTTGATAGTTCCTTAACAAAAGGTGCTCCGAATAACATGCCATCGGCCGCGGGACCTGCTTTCGAAGTAGACAGATCATTGAGTTTCAGATCAATGAGCATCAAAAAGGTCCGTCTGCGCTCTGTAGAGATAGCACAGTTAGCATTGCCCAGTTGGCAAATAGCTCTCTGTGCCCATCCAATAAGGATATCAGTATCCACCGACATACCAGAAGCCTTAGAGTGGAAGGCTAATCCTTGAGTGAGTGGGCCATACATGTCCAATAGCTTATCTTGGCAATTACGCCCTAGGTCCTGAGATTCTATTGGACCATGTGACTAAACCATGAGCTTCATGGGTATTGAAGTTTTTTGTTTTACTGTTATTTGATTGGCTGCTGTTTGGAACAGTAAAAGAAAGAGAAAGCATTATCCTCCCCTCCGGTCCTGACATAGAATTCAAAGCTCCAAGGCTGCCATGAGCATGATCATGAAAGAGAGACACAAACAGAAAAAGAAGTTCACTCGCAGTCAAACGTATTGGTAATCATGCAATTATCCATCTAACAGGGGCAGTCTGCAAGGCGGTAAGAAAACCGCCCCAAGGAGGAACAAATGTAAAACATTTACTAATGATAACAAAGCATTTTTGAAAGGCAAGCCCAAGAACGAGTGAAAGTGATGGACGTGCAGTAGGCGTGGTTAAAAGCTCATAATACTTTCAACAGGTCAAAGCGCTTGCCCACTCAATATAAAAAAGGTGACAGAAACCTGACTGCACTTGTAAAATATCATAATGGACCTTTGTTGTATTCCAGACAGGCCAGGGCAACTTTAGGGAATGCTGACCTTTTACTCAACATCATTTTGCGTTTTTTGCATTCTGGGACTTGAAGTTTTTAATTTTCCAATGGTAGTTTGGGCTTAAAACTTCTGACAAACATAGTGCTGTTGGTAAAGAAGTCATGAGTTATTGAAGGTATCAAACTTTGTATATGTATTTGGAAGCTATGCAACAAGGCTGAGAAATATGCAGTTACGCCTGCCATCTTGTATGGGCGACTTCCTTACGCATGGACCTGGGGATCTTGTAAGCTCTACCATTGTAAGTGCAGCAGGACTGGTAAAAGTAGATTAAATGCTAGATTCTGACACGTTTTTAATGAAATCTGGAACCTTACATTACCTCTGTAGTGGGGTATGGCTGAGTCAGTCTTGTCAGTCAGAGGTTCATGGGATTAGGAGAAAAGTCCACAGAAAGGGTCTCTAAGAGGCCAGTAGGGCTGGGGTGACCGGTTACTCAAATATTACAGTTTCAATGGAATCTGGAGAAAGCTTGACAGTCCAGGGCCTCTGGGCTGGGGCACTGTAGTATGTAATATAATGTAGTTGTAGCTTTATAGGTATGGGGAATTCGGGAATGCTTTCTAGATCTTGATAAGTATTATTCACCTACTGTATGTGTTGCAGTCACAAAACATGCTGTTTCAACGTAAACAAGAGCAAAACTAATCAATTGAGGATTATGCATCTGTTCTCAAGAATTTAGCAGCAATGTGCATGTTTGGCAATTTGCACAATGAAATGACCAGAGACCAAATAGCTATGAGCGCATAAAACAAAGGTATGAAAGAAACGTTATGGATTGAAGGAGAACTGAGTCTAAAAGATATAACTGCGTTGGTATAAAAAAGTCACCTCTCTCCAAGGGATGAGCCAAAGCAGTTACTCCTTCGTTAGACAACTCATCTGTGAACATCATTTCAGAATGGGGGAAGAAAAAAATGCTTCTAGCAGTATACATTACAAATTGAACTTTCACAAAAGTTTAGAGAAGGACTGAAATAACAGCCACGGAAAAGTAACTAGTTTCCCAGGCTTCCGTTGTGGTAGTACTTTACATACTGCCTGATTTGACAAATGCCATGTGAGACTGTCTCAGTGTCTTGAATTTGGAATCATGGGACACTTCGCAAGTGTATGTAGAAAGAAGAACAAAAAGAAGAACAACGTAGCCTGCATCATAGAAAGGGGTTCAATTCAACAGGAAATGGGTCGGATGATGTGAAGGAGAAAAACATACCTTCAAGGAGGGGCAGAGCTTGACCACCAGCCATGATGGGCACCCTTACATGGGAGCTCCGCATGTTGTCAGATGGACTTCCCAACAACAGAGCCCTTTTCCTTCATGATCTTACAAATGAGTGTCTGAACTCATTACTGGACCCTTGGGTGAGCGCGGTGATACTTTCCGCTATTGCATATATTCATTTTTAATTTAAAGCCGTCGTCATGCTTTCTTTTATCTCCCTCACAGCGGTGGCCATTTTGGTTTAAACGCACGCTGCTGTGAAAATCTCATACCCACCCTGACATGTAACTTGTCTCCACAAGTTTTTACTCATATTTTGAGTTGTTTGGCAAATATACAAACATTGTGGATATTTTAACCTTAATTATTTGACTTAATATTTGAGTTTGCTGCATTTATTAAACGCTGCTTATTCAGACCTCATGCTGTGAATGACCGTTTCTGCAATTTCACTCCTCACATGGTTATGTACATTCTATTGGCAGACTAAGGAAATATACAACTCCCCCTCATCAATTGGTGCCCTCTACTAAGAAATGTTCACTTCTTTTAAATCAGACAATTGCCCTATTATAAAGACCTCTTCTGCGTCAAAGATGTCTTCCTCATCTTCACCTTCTCCCAAAACTTGTCAAGCTATGCTTACAAAAGATCTAGCAGGACCCTCCTTCTCCGGTCAAATCTACTTCACCTATTTCCTTTGAGCTTGTGATGGACAAAATACAAGCACTACATCCATTTGTTGAAGAAATCAATACTAGAATGCAAAATCTGGACAGCAAGTCGTCCTAAATGTTAACATGAGTGTCAGTACTGGAGCAACGCATCAGTGATGCACAGGATAAACCAACCAAAATTTCTGCTTTGGAGTAGGAAATGGCAATTTTGAAAGCGCATTCCAAAGACTTGGAAAATAGAAATAGACGAAGCAACCTTCACCTCTATGGTTTATCTGAAGGTCTTGAAGGCAGTGACCCAATCTAATTTTTTGCTTCATTCTTGCCCCAGTTAGTGGACTTGCTGCCTTCTACAGTCTTAAATATCCAGAGGGCTCACCAATACTTCTGATCCTTATACAAAATGATTACATGTTATTCCTAAAACGTTTTAGCATATACTTTCAATGATTGATTTATTTTGCATATTTTTCTTCTACTGTCTCAATATGATGCCTTGATCTTTGTATACAATGATTAGACTCTTTCCATTTTTTATAGGGTCTTATTGTTTATCTTTTTCTATATCATTCGTCCATTGATGCGTTTTGATCCTTTGCTGTGCTGTCTTCACCCTGTGCAGTCATCGACCCCATCCTAAAGTCCATCCTCATCAGGTATGTTTTTACAGTAGTCAATGTTTGACATGCACTGTCTCTTTTTTCCTAATCTTCTTCCTTCCTTTTTTATTCCCCTTTTCCTTCCTTCTTACCTATTTTTTATTTCTATTTTGTCCTCCTTTCTTAATTTCTCCACGTCTGTAGAGCTTGTTATTTTAGAAGACCTTTCATCTGTATATATTGTTGGTTGCTTGTTGTTCTAATCAGAGGTATTTATTGGATTGGCAAGGGGTTTATTAATCCAATAAAAAGGCAGATAATCCTATAACATTTAGCTAAATACAATCCTGATTTTGTTTTCCTACAGGAGACTCACCTATCTGAACCTGAAGCACTGAAACTTTAACGTAGATGGATGGGCTCTGCTTTTGTATCTCCTGCATCTGGAAAGAAGAATGGTGTAATACTCCTATGTCATAAGAAACTAAGGTTGAGTATCACATCCCAGGAGGCTGACTCCAAAGACAGATGGCTATTTTGTTAAACTAATTGTTAATGGTACCTTAACAGTTGGTAACATTTATGGCCCTACTCAATCAAACTACTCATTCTGGCCTACCATTACCAAAATATGTTTCCAATGTAATGATGTTTTTTTTCACTTAGAAGACTGTAATCAAATAATTGATCCTTTTATAGATCGCCAATCTCCAGTTAATGTCATAATCCATAAAATGCACAAATAATTTCATTCATTGCCTACCCACCGTCTCCTCATGGATTCGTGGAGAATATGTAATCCAGCCAGGGAATTTTCTTTTTTCTCTTCACCTCATGGTTCTCTATCTAGACTTGATCATATTTTTCTTTCCAAATTGCTCTCCCAAAACCTTATTAGCACCACTATTGAACCCATTGTGATCTTTGATCATTCCCCTGTTATTACACATTTTGATTTGCTCCTGGTACATTCCAAATCCAATAGATGGAGAGTGAATAACTCACTCTTGCTTGAATCTGATTTTAATTCATCCTTTAATACTTTCACTTTAATATTCATGAGACGTCCAATATCTCCCATCAATTGTTATTGGATACTTTTAAAGCTACTGCTCGTGGATACTTTATTAATTTTGGTTCCACAAAGAAAAAGTAATTTAATAAACAACATTAATCTCTATTATCAAACATCAAGCGTCTAGAACACCAATTTTATTTGTCCTCTTATGCACCTGATCGGCAAGAAAGTATTCATGCAAAATTTCAGTTTAATAAACTTTCTACAGGTAGAGCATCTTTTATTTTTCTTCATAGTAGTGCCATTTACTATGGTAGTCACAATAAAATGGGGAAACCTCTAGCTAAATATTTAAAGATTTGCAAACACCACACAATAGATTGTATACCAACTGATACAGGTAATTCTGTTTTAAGGACATGGACATTTTAAATTAGTTTGTTAAGTATTACCAAACTCATTACACTCTAGAATCACCACTCCCCCCTTCTCAGATTGATGCCTATTTAAAGGCAATCAAGAACCCTAAGAATGGGGTATTGATTTTTCTCCTCTAGGATCTGATATTTCTTTGTCAGAAATTCTTGAAGCTCTCCAGTCCCTTAAGATGGGAAAGACCCCAGGACTAGATGGCGTCATCGGTTTAATTTTTTCTTCACTTCTCCAATATTTTAGTTCTCAGATTACTACATCTTTTTCAGTTCTTTTCAGACTCTGGATCTACAGGTGGTACCTTTCAGGAAGCAACTATTTGTCTTCTCCCCGAAAAGGTCAAAGACCCAGCTTTCTGTAAGAACTAAAGACCAATTTATCTGGTCAATATAGATTATAAGGAATTAAACTCTGTTTGCTTCCGCTGACCCAGCAGGTAACTCGTAATGGGGCTGGAGGGGAGGCAGGAGCACTGGTGGCAACCTACCCGTCTGGACTTCAGCAGACGGGCTTTTCCATCCGCTGAAGTCAAAATGACCCCCTATATATTTTATTATTGTTATTTCCAAATAAAGCTGCTTTACCTTATAAAAAAAACTTGCAGGAAAAGGAGTGTTGTTTTAAATATTTGTAGTAATGATAGTAACAAAATGTGTTATTACTTTTGGTGAAATTCCTTTGCAGATTACAGCAGATTCTGGATCATCTTTTACTATTATTACTCGTAAGGAATAAGGACATATTGTGAATGTAATATGTCCTTATTTACAGCCCACAGATGTGAACCCTGAGAGTTTCACAGGAGAAAAAATTAGTATGTTGGCATTTAGACTTTTAATCTTTGAATTTAACTCCAAGAAGGCCACATGTAAATTATATGTGGCAGCTGATGGTCCCTCAGTTTTAGGTAGGAAAAACCAAAGAGTTTAAAAAACAGGTTTTGGTTGCAGTGGATGGCAAATAAACAAAAATGTGTTTTTAAAGAGTTTCCAGAAGTATTCAATGGAAACACTGAGAAACTGAAGGGGTTCACACATAAAATGATGGTTAAAGCCTCAGCTATTTCCAAAACACATAAAGTATGCAACATTCCAATGGTAGGAAGAGGTGAGGTAAAGATAGAGCTTAAGAAATTGCATGACGCTGGCATCATTGAGCCTATTGAGGCCTCTAAATGGATTTCTCCTTTGGGCATCGCTCGGGGTGCCAATGGGAATTTAGATTATGTGTAGACTTAAGGCACTTAAGTGACATCATAGTGGTATACCCCTAACAAGAATTGCTGAAATGCTTTCGTTGACCAGGAATGCCCAAAGGTTTTCCACCATAGACCGTTCTTCAACATATCACCAAATTTCTATAGAACTTGCTCTTAGAAGCCTAATAGCATTTTGTACACCATTTGTATGTTTCTGGGTCCACCGTATGCCTTTTGGCCTTGCTTCTACTGCAGCTGTGTTCTAGAGGCTTATGACATAACTATTTGGTGATATTCTGGGGATAGTATTTTTTCAAGATAATATCCTGATTGTGGGTCGTAACAAGAAAGAACATGAGGACAGATTGAGAAAGGTGTTGAATACACTAATGATGAAAGGATTAGCAGCTGAACTTTCAAAATGCAAATTTGCTGAAAACAGGGTGACATATTTAGGGCATGAGGTCAGTTGTAGCGGAACAAGACCAAAGGAACAATTGGTAAAGGCTATAGTTGATGTGCCAGTACCTAAATCTGAGGATGATCTCAGGTCATTCCTGGGATTGGCAGACTTTTATGCAAAATTCTTGACAGATTTTATTTACAAAACTATGCCATGACTGTTGTTAAAGAACAATGGGGGTCATTCTAAAATTGGCGGGCGGCTACCGCCGCCCGCCAGACGGGAACCGCCAAGCGGCCGCCATGCAGCCGCAATAACGCGGCCCCCATTCCAACATTCCCGCTGGGCCGGCGGGAATGAGGCCGCAACACAGGAGCCGGCTCCTAATGGAGCCGGCGGTGTTGCGGCGTTGCGACGGGTGCAGTTGCACCCGTCGCGCTTTTCACTGTCTGCCATGCAGACAGTGAAAAGCAGGCCGGGGCCCTGTTAGGGGGCCCCTGCACTGCCCATGCCGGTGGCATGGGCAGTGCAGGGGCCCCAAGGGGCCCCAGGACACCCCTTACTGCCAGCCTCTTCCTGGCGGTGTAAACCGCCAGAAACAGGCTGGCGGTAAGGGGGTCATAATCCCCAGGGCAGCGCTGCTTGCAGCACTGCCCTGGCGGATTATCACCGCCGGGGGAAAATCGGCGGGACCCCGCCGTCCCCGGCGGTGCGACCGCGGCTTAACCGCCGCGGTCAGAATGGGAGATGAAGCACCGCCAGCCTGTTGGCGGTGCTTCCGTCATTCTTGCCCTGGCGGTCCAAGACCGCCAGGGTCAGAATGACCCCCAATGTGTCTTTTGAATAGTCTAATGATTGCCAGCAACTTTTCAATACGATTAAGAATGCAATCACCAACATACCTAAGTTACACGGATTTGATACCATGGTGAATACCACTGTTACTACAGATGCTAGAAGCAAGGGGTTAGATGTTGTCCTCACCCAAGTTTATGAGGGTGGTAATGAAGTTGTAATTGCTTTCACGTCAAGTATGCTTACACCTGCAGGAGTGAAGTACTGAGTCATAGAACGCAAAACCTTGGCATGTGTTTGGGCATTAGAGTATTTTAGGAAATTTTAATGTGGCAGAAAAATTACATTATGATGTGACCATAAGCCTTTGGCAAAGTTATTGAAGACGGATAGATTAAGCAGGGCAACGGATAGGATAGCCAGATTATCCATGCGATTACAGGATATTAGGTATGACGTACAGTATGGTCCTTGTGCAAGTAATGTCATGGTAGATTTCTTAAGTAGAATCCATTACCCCTAACCGAAAAATACAGGGATCTATGCAATGAATACTCATTGGCCAGTATTTCTCAAGTAAACAGTTTTGATAGGAATAAATGGTTGGAAGCTGAAAGCAAAGATGCAGTTTTGAAAGAGGTGAAAGAAAACATTGTAAAGGGAAGGAGTGACCAAGAGAAAAATAGTCCTAATGATGATTTGAGAGGATTTTGGGAAGTCAGGGATGAACTGAGTGTAAATGATTCTTTCATTTTACAAGGAGAGAAAGTTATTCTACCTAAAGAATGACAGTGGAAAATGACTGACCAATGTCATGAAGGGCATTCTGGCATCATGCGTAACAAGCTAAAATTGAAAGAGTTTTATTGGTGGCCAAGAATTGACATGGAAGTGGAAAGAATTGTAAGAGCATGTACGAAATGTGAAGTGGCTGACAAAATGCAGCATTCATTCTGGATGTTGTACTTTGGCCGATTAAGAAGCTGCAGTGGGGGTTTGATAATAAAGAAGATGCCTACACTTTACTTGGAGTCAACTTAATTCCACTGTAGACTACTATAGGCACAGCCAGTCATTCCTGGCTCTTTTAGGGCAGTAGTGAAATTGGATGAATTCTTGCCTGTCCAAGGTCTCTAATGATCAGCATGAGGGGACACAGTTTGTCACATGTCTGAAAAAGACTGACAGCATTGCTGACTCTTCCCCAATCTCATGGGCTTTCTAGCGGCACTGATCAGATAGAAATAATGCAGATTTTTTCTGAAATCCACAACCAACACTCTTCACTCATTGACTTGTTAGTTCTGATATTATGGAATTTAGAAGCTTTCACAATATATTTAGAGGAGGTTTATAAAAATAGATTTTTTTTAAATTCAGTTTATAGATATTCACAAAGGTCTAGTTTGGCTACTTGTAGTGTTGTTTCTCTTCAAATATCAATGACTTCAGAGTGCACTAAAGAAAAGAATACTTCCCACACGTGACCTAAAACAAACAGAACTTTCTTTGTTCGCTTGTGTACCAGAAAGGATTATAAACTTGAGGAAGGGGAGTATTTCAACTGAACAGGTACATCACATTTTTGAGGCCGCTTAAATACTAACTAAATATGAAGAACCATTTCTGAGCAGACAATATTGTTATCTTTTAATGAACAATTGTTTTGCTTTGATTGATTTTCTTTACTTTGAAGCTACAAAACGTACCACTGCTCCCCTTCTAGGGGTGGAAAGCAGAGACCTATGATGAAACAAAGGTTTTACCTAGTTTAATGATTTTGGGTCATTTGCAGGTAATATAGCACGCGCTTTATTGGGATTAAAATAAAATTAGTTAATAAGGAGATTGCGGCCAGCAGCTCTCTTGGCTCCTAAAAGCCATCTAGACCAGTGGTTCCCAACCTTTTGACATCTGTGGACCCCCACTTTATCATGACTGGAACCCAGGGACCCCCATTGAATCATTATTGGAATCCAGGGACCCCCTACTGAGTCATTGCTGAAAGCTGGAGACCTAATCTGTTAATATTATTTGATTTTCTAAGCAGTCGCGGACCCCCTGAGGAGGCTTCGCGGACCCCCAGGGATCCACGGACCACAGGTTGGGAACCACTGGTCTAGACTAAACTGAGAAAATTGAATAAAGAGGTAGGCGGAACTCAACGTGCCTGTGCTTTGAAACAATGCCAATGTCTGGGCTTGGCAGCCTGTCTTCTCTCTGGCGGACACGATTACAAGGCACACAATTAGCTGGCTAGGACATTTATTTGGACACATAAGAGTTGAATGAAAAGGCTTGTATTTTTGACAGAAATGCAAACACACATGCATACTGCTGCTTTGTTTTAAAATCGTGACAGACCCTTAGGGTACTTTCTGTTTACTTTATTACGATCAAGCTTTGTAAAATCTGTTTTATAGACACAAACGCAGTTACTAAATTGAAATCATTCTTAATTTGCTGCATTGAGAAGGGAGTTGGATAAAGCGCTATTTGATTTTTGGGGTCTCATCATGAATAGCCTATGAAGTTCTAATTTTAATTGCATTTTGGGACTTGTATTCCTGTCAAGCCAATATAAAACAAGGGGTATGGGGAAGAAGAAATAATATTCAATCACATCAGGAGCAGAGGACCTGCACTGATTAAGGTGAATCAATCTTTGCTTGGTCCCTGCTCCAGAGAAAGGATCAGAAGTGATGTTTTGCCAGAACTGGCCAACTAAGGAGGCTGAAAGAAGATGGACACGGAAACCAACAAATGGTGAGTTATGGGCAGGCTCAAAGCCCTTTTTGTAAACAATAGTGTCTTGCAAGTGAGACGCTCTCGCAGGATCGACCCTAAAAATGTTGGATATGTGTAATCATAAAGGAAATGTTATTTTATGTTATGTGTATTTGTAAAGTGCACTATCACTGGTGCTGAGCAGGTGTGCGTGTGCCTAGCCCTGCCTATGGTAGGTCGGTTAATTGAAAAATCAGGCCTTCAGCTCCTTGCGAATTTCAAGAAGAGAGGAGGAGGTTTTGACATAGAGTAGGAAGTTGTTCCACGCTTTAGGAGCAATGCAAGAAAACACCTGTCCTCCTGATCTGGTTCTGTTTGTGTGGCATATGTGTGAGTAGGAGTCCTGCGGAGTGGAGGTATCTGGGTGGTTGGTGGAGGGAGAGGTGACTAGTCCATGTGGCTATGAATGTGGCTGAGTTCATGGAGGCATTGAGGATGGGTGTTAGTGCCAGCATCGATGTGATCAGCAAGAGCTGTGCACTTAGTGTTTTGTATCTACTCTAGTGGTAGTGTCTTAGGGCTGATTTCAAGATGTCTTTATCTGTGGCGTCTTTAGTTGTTCTCCATTTGAACACTGGCTGCTTGTTTCATCATCCTGAGTTGCTTTCTATATCAGCTGGCCTGTGGTCAGGCTCTTTCCCTTGGGTTGCTCATGATGTGGAGCCAGAGTGACAGCGCATGGAGTGATCAAGCTGTTGACGTTCTTGCTGGCTTTCGGAAAGTTGCTGGAGGTTTTGGGCTGGTGAGTGGCGAGGGAGGAAGTCCACTCGTAACTGGAGCTTGGTCAGGCAGTAGGTCCCATATCTTAGTGACGTAGCTGGAGTGCGAGCAAGTGTTGAGAGGCATGCAAGGGAGTGTCACATGTTGTGTGGGTGATGGATGGTCCGTGTGAGTGTGAGAGGGTGATTAGTTTGTGTGAATATGAGAGAGTGGGGTGCTGGGTGCTATTGGTGCACAAGTGGTGGGTATAGGGTGTGGAAGAGTACATGAGAACTTGCAGGAGGCATATGGGAATGCATATGCAAATGTTCCTTCTGTATTGTGTGCTGTGGCAGCAGAGAGATGAGTTGCAGCCGGGATTGAGAGCATAGAGGAGCACAGCTGGGTAGCAGTGAGTAGGGGGAGAACCAGTGTTCCTGGCAATATGCACATAAGGACACTGAAGGGCTTCCCTTTGGTGCACCAGTGATGTGCCCACTGTGTGTGTTTGTTGCGCCTCTGCACTATAACTGCCATTAAGTACATCAGGGGAGGAGTAAGGAGTGCAGGGTGCCGTGAACAGGAAACAAGTGAAGTCACTTTCTTGTCCAGATGGAGGATGGGAAATTCAGTGATGTCACTTTCTGTGCAGATGAATGATAGGAAATTACATCCTCTTGCTTGGTTTCTTCTTTTAAAGATGATTTTGGCAGGAAACCAGAGGTGCCACTTCTTGTGTAGATGGAAAATCAAATGATGTTAATGGTTACCTTGGGCAGGATGCAGTTTTAATTAATATCTGTCTGTCTTTAGTGATGGATTCTACTGGTCCAGTTAGATGCAGGCCAGATAATTTCCTTCTGCTGCTTTGTTTAAGCCTGCTTTTGCTGCTCAAAAAATGTAAAAAGCTCAAGCGATATTGGAGGAAAAATTACAACTCAACAGAGAAAGAGACATACAAATTGGCCCTGAAAGCTTATCATGGTGATATTCATAAGGCTCAAGCAGACTATTTTCCTTATCGGATTGCTTCAGCTGCTAACATCTCTAAAGAGATCTCAACAATAGTTCAGTCTTTCCTTGCACCCAAAGTTTGTATCCACTGCATTACCCCCTCACTGGAGCTATGTGAAAGTCTTTCTTGCTTTTCTCAAGAGAAGTTTGACAAGATCTATGCTGATTTTAGGGCTGATGCAACACTGTCCGTTGATTTAAATCCTTTCTTGGTGAATGATAGCACATCTGGCCCTGTTCTATCCACTTGAAGCTATAACTATTGAAGCCTCGGCTCATGCCATTTTAGAATGTCGCTCCGGTACAACTTTAGATTCCGGTCCTCCTAGAGTTTTAGCACAGGCTGTGCAAAATCTAAATTAATTTATTTAAGCACTCACTGCAACAAGCATGGTTCCCCAGCTTTTGAAACATGCTCAATTGGCTCCTCTGTTGAAAAAGCCTTCATCAAACCCTGAGGTCTAAGAAAATTTCAGACCTATTTCTCTGTTACCAGCATTAGCTAAAATGCAGGAGAAAATTGTTAATATCCAGATCAACTGCTGTTTTGAGGCCAATAATTTTTTGCATGGTTCACAGACCGGTTTCAGGCCTGGTCATAGTACTGAATCGGCTCTGCTAGAAGTTACTGAGTTTGTAAAGCTCAATTTAGATCAGGGTCATGCAGCTGCAGTGGTATTATTAGACCTCTCAGCTACAGTTGACACGGTTTCATGCCAGTGCTTGCTAGAGCATTTGCAAAAAAGTGGCATTTGCGGATCTGCCCTACTTTATCCTAAACATTTCTTATCTGACCATTAGCAATCTGTCCATTTGCTGCTTTTCACATCTACTGACAAGTCTTTGAAAAGGGTGTTCTGGAGGGATTGGCCCTGAGCTCTACCCTCTTTAACAACTGCAAGGCCCCTTGGCAGATATTATCGAGCTGTTTGGTTTGAAGGTGATGTCATTCACAGATGATACACGACTGCTGCTCTCTTTTTTTGGGAGGCCAATAATGAAGTACAGAATTCAATCTTGCCTTGTGAGAGTGGCTGATTGGATGAAGAGCAGCTGTCTGAAATCAAATTCTGCTAAAACTGAAGTACTGCTCTTTGATGATCTCCTTTAGTCTAGTCCAGTGCATGGTAGTCTCTGGAATAAGGCACCCCTCCTGCTCCAGTGGAGGATGTAAGGAACCTCAGAGTCAAATTCGATAAAGATCTCTGCTTTGCTCCGCAGGCGTGGGCACTCACTGGTTCATGCTTTGCCCTTCTGAAAAGCCCAAAAATGTTTCTTAGGTTAGCTCCTTAGGTTTGTACGAAAACCACTGTACATTCTTTGAGTACCTCCCGGCTGGATTTTATCAATGGTTTATAACTGGCTCTTCCAGACTCTCTTCTCAGCCATTTGCAATTGCCATAGAATACAGCTGCAAGGCTGCTTTCAAATCGTCCCAGACAGGAACCTATTTCACCACTCTTGAAGAAACTACACTGGCTAACGGCGCAGTAACAAATTCACTTCAAATGTCTTATATTAACTTTTAGGGGATTTCATAGTAGAGGTCCTGTGTATTTGAGGGACAGAATTGAAGCACAGCATCCAGTGAGACCGCTGAGATCCTCTAATCAAGCGCTATTGCTAGTACCTACAGTATGTCATGCTGTTTTAAGAAGCCTGTCTATTTGGCCCCTAAACTATGAAATGCCATTCCACTCCAAATTCGATTTTTTTCCAACAAACAGATAAAAAAAAAAAAAACTTAAAACCTGCCTATTTCCGTCATGGTAACTGGTTATTCACCCCCCGTATTTTAGCCACAATGAGTGCCGGGAGGTCTGCTCAACAGCTGCACGCTTTACAAATGGTTCATTCATTCATTTATATCACTTCTTGTGCAGATGGGTGATGGGAAATGAAGTCCTCTTGCTTGGCTTCTTCTTTTAACTCTGGGCAAAGGCTGTGGGCAGACGCTGACCCCGGCCCCCACTGAATCCCTTCCTACACCACAGGTGGGCATTGAATTCTTCCCTCAACGAACATGGAGCAAGCCCTGGTCTCTGTCAAACGTACTATCCAGTGGCACAATGAAACCTGAAGGCCCCCCCCACAAAGTACACAAAGAAGCCCCCACACAATCTGTCTTTAACTCATTCTTCACTAAACGGCCTATATTTCAAAATCACAAGTGCACTGACATTTAATTTCGTAGCTTATTGTTTTCTTGCTCATTTCGTGGACAATTTTGGAATTTTAAACCTTCAAAATGCTACAGTGATATCAATTCAAACAATGATTTTGTCTCAGGAACTCTGTCTTCGATATCAGTGGTTTTGATTACCTTCTCTACCTTGAAAAGACGTGCCCCATGAAAAAGAAAGGTGCGCTACCCTCAGATGAAAGTCAGTGGTGAGTAGACCAGTAAAGGATTGCCAACACAATGAAAAAAAATTAGACTTAGGGCCTGATTTAGATATTGGCGAACAGTTACTCAGTCAGAATGGCGACGGATATCCCATCTGTCGAAATCTAAGTCCCATTATTCCGTATGGGGTTTAGATTTCGGAGGACGGGATATCCGTCACTGTTGTGATGGAGTAAGCCATCCGCCAATATCTAAATCACGACCTTAGGCTATGATGGACAAAAAAAAAACAAATCTCAGCTTTGTCCCCTGATGGCACAAGAAGAAGGGTTCGCGTACTACGCTGTAGGTCTTTCAAAGTATCCCCCAAGGACAATACCCCTCAAGAGGGAAGCTGAAGACCAATAATGCTTTAGAGATGGAGGAAAACGAAAAGAACAAAAGGTGATAATACCAGCATATGTCTTTAAGAGTGAGGGAATAAAACAATATTTTTACTTGGGCTTTTACAAAGGGTTTTACTTGAATTCTAATATCCTATTTTATATTAAAATGTAATGAAACAACAGTAAGACATACAGCATGAGTATCACATTGGCAGAACCAATGCAAGCTTCCCTCATAGAAGGGACAGCCCTTGAGCGGAGAGCCCCCTTAGTAATAATGATGATGAAAAAATGAAGTCAACCCTTATGCTACGCTCAGAGGTGGAGCTGGAGTGAGATGACAGTGAGGTAGAGGCAAAAACAAGGCACAAGGGTAGGAGTAGTGGTAGGGGATTGCAAGGCCATGTGAGCAAGGCAGCGTGAAGGGGGCATGGTAAGGAAAGTACAGCATGAAGAAGCAGAACTCGAACCTGCATGCACAAGATCGGCAAACACTGGGATCTAGAAGAGGCAGAACAGGGCAGATGCTTAATTTGTGCTTGTTGTTTCCGGTGCTGAACACCAGCACTTATTTTTGAGGGCCGGCGCTTATTTTTCTGCCTCAAGCATTTACTGCGAGCAAAAGGCATAAATGGGCAAGACGTAGGAAGAGAAAAACTAAACAACGTCACAATGGGAGAAAGCAGAAAGCTACAAGAGTGAGCTGAAGGGGCAGGGAGTGGCTTTAAATGGATTGAAGAGACCCGAGATGCCTTCAGGATTACCTTGCCTAAGTATTCCGTGTTAGCGGATTTAATTGCAGCAGCCGCATGTTTAAGAGGAGGGCTTTGAGCACCGGCACGTTTTTATTTACAAATTAAGCACTGGAATAGGGGAATATTATCAGTGAGGCAAATGAGGGACAAGAGGCCAAGGTAAAGCAGGATCACAAGCACAGGATATTCCCAAGGCAAGGAAGAGGCATGAGGCAAAACAGGAGGTGCAGTTGATGAAGAAGGTGCAAGGTGGTGCAGGGATCGGGGAAAAGATAGAAGGAGAATGTTGGCAACTTTTGCAGCACTTTGTCCATAAAATGCCCTACTTGATGCTTTGAGGCTGCATACAAATTGCAGCATAGTCTTAACGCATTCATAAGATATATGACTGGTCATATGTCCGGATATCACGGCCAGAAATACTATTATACATGAATATTGTGCCCTTAATACCATTTACAAAAATAATGTTTAATTGGGTATAGATTTTCCACTGTTGACTCTAATGAGGTGATCATTTTGTAAACAATATTTAGGACATGGGATTTATGTCAGCTGATACTCCAATGTCCTACTGGTACTCGGCCATATCACTGTGTATATTCATCTGCTGCCTAAATCATTTTTTAACCTGCAGGTTCAAAGTTCCTGCAGCTTGACTCAGGCTCTCTTTGTTCCATTGTTTGGCAGTGAGTTAGGTCACAGTAACTACCGGTATTTACAAATCTGAGATTGTAGTGACCACTCAAAACGGCTTTTTTTTATTTTCAGGCGGTTGGAACACAGTGCCCCCTAAATAAGGGCCCCTCTGTTTTGTGAGTCAAATAGCAGCAATCCCTTATGTTTCAAAATCAGGCCTGTGGGTCACTTTAAATGTGGCTTTATCATAGCAGGTTTTTTTTATGAATGCCTAGCGTCCTCATTATCCCCATCATACTCTTAGCATCCTCTCTGCACCGGTAGAAAATATTAACCATAGCTTACACTTTAATCAGTATATTCAGGTCTACTCTGCTAGAGTAAGACTGTGTAGTAGGTGAGACATGCAGATTACACCAGTAGCACACAAAAGCATTACTCCTCCATGACACAGAAAATGACACACATCTTGCAGAACAATTAAAGCTTCTTCTGCATATAGTGCTTTGCTCCAAAACACTTTGCATAAAACGTTTGATAAACAATTACTATCAGCTAACCTAACACATTTCTTCTCTTGAAGAACCCCAGACACAGCCCAACATCATAAAAGGTGGGTGGAAAAAAAGCAAGGTGTTTTTGACACTTGTAAATCGAGCATGCTGGAACACACACATATCTCCAGCAGTGTGTGCTTAATCAACGCAACTTATCAAAAATATACATGCAAGGGTTTAATAATAAAATCTAACAGTTAGGGGACATAATAAAAAAGCCATAAAGACTAGGCAGAATGCTCCTCGTTAGAATGTTGAATGTATAATGCTGCAAAACAGATATACTCCAATGAAAGGCAGTGACATCATAGTGTGGCAGCAGGTGTCTACTGGTGATTCAAGCATACAGCCCTTGTATAAAAGTGAGTACTGCGTTTTACTCGGTTAAAGCAAATTTTGGTTTACTTCTGAATTGTACTGATCTGAATGAACTACGTCTGATCAAAGGCCAGCAGTTGGGCATCATAGACAAGACATTAGTCAATACTGATCCCAGCTGCAATCATGCTACCATCATCAAGACGCCTACATCTACCAACCGAGGGACGGAGCTACCTACTACAACAGTTGAAAATTACAGTGAAACCACCCACAGAAAGGGAATGAAAGCCAGATACAACCGCAGTACCTGTAGCAACCTGGATCATCGAGCAGGGCCTTTGCAGTCTATGTCTTCTACCACTGAAGTACTTTTTGGTGAATGTAGACTTGTCTTCAATTACGAATAAACAGAGCTCCATTTGTATTACTGAAAAATAGACTGTAGTGATGTAATTTGGTGTTCGGTACAAGGTTAGTTCCGGCCTGGTTCAAAGAAGAGTTGTGGGGTGATACTAGTGTCAGGAATCATACCCATGTTAAGTCAGTTAAAAGGGATAAGGTGGAGGTAGGAGATTTGGCCAAGGTGAAATCGGGCAGAATTCAGGGAGGCTTGACCAAGTTCAGGGGTCCTTTTAAGGTTTGGCGAGTAGGCACACCATTTGTAGTCTTAGAAAATGGTGAGAGATCGAATTTTCGAAATGTGTCTGTGTATCAAAAAAATGGGGTTGGTAAGGTGAACATTGATGGGGGTTGCTCAGGGATGATGTTTTTGAGTGATGATGAAGTAGCCAAAGGAGGCAGTGCAAAGCCTTTGAATGATTGTGTTGTGCATGAAAGTGGTGAGAGAAGAATGGATGAGTGCAAAAATCATCATACTCTGGGCAAAAGGATCAGGAAGCCGCCATCTTATTTGAGGGACTTTGTGAGATAGTAAAATTAATTTGTTATTTTAGTTCTTACTTTTAACCCAATTTTGTGTGTATTTGTTTTATTATGTTTCCATTTTTGTGTTTTTTTTTGTTATTAGTTGTTAGAGAACAGGGGAGGATGTGTAGTGATGTAATTGAATGTTCTAGACTGTGAGGCGTGCGGGATTCCAAGGTTGCCAGTTGACTGGAACCTGGAAAGGAGACCGACGCCAGGTTGTATATCTCCTGAATAAATCTTGAGAAATAAACTGCTGTGTGTACGGGCGTTTAATCGCAACAAAGACCTACCGTATTTTTCAACGCAATACAGATTCCAAGCCAGAACAAAATACAGACAATTAGGCCCATATTTATACTTTTTGACGCTAAACTGCGCTAACGCAGTTTAGCGTCAAAAAGTTTTGCGCCGGCTAACGCCATTCTGAAGCGCCATGCGGGCGCCGTATTTATTGAATGGCGTTAGCCGCCGCAAGCAGACCGGCGCTGCCTGGTGTGCGCGAGAAAAACCACGTACACCAGGCAGCGCCGGCGTAGGGGGAAAATGGCGCATGGGCGTCTTAAAATGGGGCAAGTCAGGTTACGTCGAAAAAATCGTCGTAACCCGACTTGCGCCATTTATTTTCGACGCCCATCCCCCATCAACATGACTCCTATCATTGTAAAGATAGGAGTCATGCCCCCTTGCCCAATGGCCATGCCCAGGGGACTTCTGTCCCCTGGGCATGGTCATTGGGCATAGTGGCATGTAGGGGGGCACAAATCAGGCCCCCCTATGCCAAAAAAAATTATTAAAAAAAAAAAAATAAATACTTACCTGAATGTCCCTGGGGTGGGTCCCTCCAGCCTTGGGTGTCCTCCTGGGGTGGGCAAGGGTGGCAGGGGGGGTCCCTGGGGGCAGGGGAGGGCACTGTGGGCTCATTTTGAGCCCACTTGTCCCTTAACGCCATGCCTGACCCAGGCGTTAAAAAGCGGCGCAAATGCGCCGTTTTTAGCCACGCCCACTCCCGGGCGTCTCTTTTGCCCGGGAGTATAAATACCACGTAAAGGCCTGGGAGTCATTTTTTAGACGGGAACGCCTCCCTTGCATATCATTAACGCAAGGAAGGGGTTCACGCTAAAAAATGACGCACATTCCGGGAACTTTGGCGCTAGACGCCTCTAACGCCATAGTATAAATATGGCGTTAGTTGGCGTTAGTTTAGCGTCGAATTTGCGTCGAAAAAAACGACGCAAATTCGGCGCAACCAGAGTATAAATACGGCCCTTAATGTAGATGCAAAACAGAGCTACTGAACAACCACCCTCCTGTTAGTGGCCTGATATTAATGTCTGTTACAGCCTCGCCGGCCTCAATGAGGCGCTCTGTCAATGTACAGCCTGAGTAGTTTATTATCATACTGTCAAGACCTAATGCGCTTACCACCTTTAGTGTAGAGTCCACACCTCCCTATGCTCACCTACCAGTTCAGCCATCAACGGTTCAGGTGGCAACAACAGAAACAGGCCGGAGCCAGATCAATCTACTGTTGATCCTGTGTCTTCATACTTGCATATTGACCACCAGGGGCCTAGTTCACAATTGGCCCATTGCTCAGTTAGGAATATTGCAAATCCAGCAAGAAACCAGGAAAACAAGATCACTGGAGCTGCTCTGGCGAGGCTGGAGTCCACTGTTAGCCCTGCCTTTTCAACCAAGAAGTTAAAATGTATTCCCCATTTTGCTTCTAAAGGCAAGAACGATATCTTACATAAGAGCACAATATCTAAAATAGGAGTACGATCTTAAACATGCTTGGATCATTGGAGTGCTCTAGACATACCAGTACAACACATTTGGAGGCAACAGAATTCAAGGCTAACCCAAATCTACGAGGAAGAGACAATACAACAACCACCTGGTCTTCCCTGGAGATAGCCAATCTTATTTGGCAGTTTTCTTATAGGGCATCGAGTTGCTGCAAGTTCTCCCACCCCGTTGTTATCCTAGCCCACTGCCACCAAGTGCTCAAAAAACCAATGTGCCAGGCTTAGGGATCCTGAGAGGTGCTATTGACTCGGATTTCCAAAGGCATCATGAAGTAAGCTCCCAGTCACAGCAAATCTACAAGAGGGCTCAGGGGTGAGAATCATTCAGCCAACTGCTTGTGTATGAAATTCCGGTGGGAAACAGAAAGCAGGCAATCCAGCGTATCAGCCCCTGTCATAATCCTGGTGAAAGAACAAATGTGGCATCTGGATCTATTATAGTTCTGTGTGAAGATCTTGACCCAGTACAATGTATTGAGGGAGACATGCCTATACTGAATCCCCTACAGCAAGTGCAGTACACTTCCTACGCTCAAAGGAACCAGCAATCAGATATAAGGCTGGCCTACATAAAAGGCAGTACAGTACTATGCCCGACCAACCAACCAGTTCAATGCCTTGATCTATCTTCTGACTTCTCTTGCCACGCCAAAAACACTAATTTGCCATCTTTTCACTGGAGTGAAGTTATCACAATATAAATTCCCAACTTCCCTACAGAACAAGGAATCCCAGCGAAGTTAATGCCTAACTTGACCCGCTGGAACTTCTGGGCTGCAGCTTCTGGATTCTCTGCATTTTCTCACACATACACCCCCTAACATTAAACAACAATGATTAGTGCAAGAAAACTAATGAGTAAGTCTGCGACCTATAATATATATGAATGTACTTTAAGCACCTTGCATCTCCTCCTACGTCTGTTTGGTGTGAGTTGCTCAAAAAGTGTATTCACACTTTCTATAACAAAACAAAAGACCATTGTAATTCCCAGTATGCCTAAATAAACTTAAATGCAATTTCTGCACCATTTAACTATTAAGACATTTCGATCTCAAGCTCAACTAACCAGTATCAGTTCCAAACCATATGCTTTCAATAAAGGCATAACAACTTAAACAGTTTATAGACTGAATAACAAGTGCAAGAAAATAATCAATACACTTTTTGTTTCATTTTTAGGTTTTCAGTTTATTAGTATTTTCCAAGTAGCAACTTCAGAATTGATAAATTAGATAAGTATCTATCTAATATACGTTTGCACTAGCAGCAAATTCCAAGCAGACTTTTGCAGATAATGAAGTCCCCTGGAACCTGATGCTGGAAAAGAGACAAATGTCACGGCTTCACCACGAACTCCCTGGAGACCACAGGATGCCGGATATACAACAAACACTTTATTCAGGTAAGCGTATGGCCATCAGCAGGAAATCCTGTACGATGAACGGTTTCCAGTGGTGCAGCAGGCAGCCGTGAAGGCTATGCGCTCTACTTCTTAAAGGAACAGCACGCCTGGGAGCCCACTTTCGGGCGATTCCGACAAGCGGTACTTGTAAGCTCTCATTCCTTTTTAGGGTCAAGCGCGCAAAGCGTTCTGTCCCTGGTGTAATCTCTCTATGGGCTTTTAACCATGCCCATGCCATGCCTATCAGTTTGGTTGGTTTGTGGGCTTTCCTTTTACAATTCAATTGACTTCATCAGTGTAAGGCATGCACATGTCATGCCTTTTCCGGTGTTTAGCCCTCCTTAATCGCACCAGCCAACTACTGAAAACATACAAGGCTCGATGTTTTCCGTATGGTTTCTGGACTACTTTTTATTTTTATTTCATAGGCCGCACGATCTCGCTGGGCAGTAATCGAGCGCTTTGCATGACATCGATCCTGTTACATGGATAATTTCACTTTTGCCGGTTACAAGGATAATTGCACTTTTGCTGATAGGTTTCACTGTGAGCAAACTTCTGTTTCCTTTTGTGTGTCTGCTTCACGCTCATGGCGCCCATCGGCTCCCTTATGTGAAACTGTTTTACTTTTCAGTTTATGTGGCCAAAAAAAGTCCAGTTAGGAGTTTAAAACACTAATAGCTCTAACTCAAGCAAACACAAGACCCATTGCATTGCAAATGCTTATTTGGAATTTTGCAGCATCTGGGGAAAATTGAGAAGCAGGCATGGTCCGACTTTGTGGGTACTTTTGCTGTAATCTGCATACAGGAGATGTGGATCATCTTGCCTGAACATATTTATGGCTTTAAAACATTACATCTGGCAGCCACTCCATCACCCTTTGGTCGCCCTAGAAGGGGCTTGGTGATATACATCTCCGCCATGGTCAATGCTACACCATTTCTCTATAAGGTCGACACATTATTCAATCAGGTACTTGGCCTTACATATGTGGCTAGCTGGGTATCATGAACTTTTTAAATCACATTCCAATTGTCAACAGAGGATGTGTTTTGAAAAAATTGGATTTCGATTTGGATTCCTTCAAACCAAAGGGAGGCAAAGAGTTGGATTTCTTGTAGGGGGGTAGGATTTTTCAATGTTATCCTTTGTTCCATTATGCAAAGGGATGCCTGCGGTATTACAGCTGTAGACGGGAATTCTGTGTTTCACCTCTCCCATGACATGCTTGGCAAAAACTTAAATCATCTGATGATGGAGTTCAATATGGACTTTGCAAATGAGTATAGGAATATGAATGGTATCTTCCCCAAAAAACACTGTAATGCAGATTCTGGGAGTTTCAAACAAGTGAGCACTATTGGCAGTGGGGCCAGTGAAGAAAGGGCAAGTGAAAGATCAAATGCGCATAAAAAATAAATGTGTTATTGTTGAAAGTGCATTCAAGAGTATGGAGTGACCAGTAGAGAGAGGAAAGACTATGGCCCTCATGTCAACCTCGGCGGTCTTTTTCCAAGACCGCCGAGGTTCCTCCGGGCCGAAGACCATATCATGACTGCTGGCAGCCCTCTGCCCTTTTTCGGACGGAGAGCCGCCAGCAGCCATACTGGCGGTCGGCGGTGAAGTGAAGGCTGCTCCACCCTCACCGCCACGTCATCAGAACACCGCCCACCGAATTACGTCCCAGTATTCGGCGAGGCGGTGTTCTGGTGATGGGGTGCTGGCGGCGGAGCAGCCCCCATGGATCCTGTTCCCTCCCTGAGGATCACCGGAACAGGTAAGGTGATCGTCCGTTAGGGGAGGGGGTGGGGGGGTGTTGTGTGTTGTATGCATGCATGGGGGTGTGCGTGTGAGTGTGTAGAGGGGTTGTGTGAGTGCGTGTATGCATGCAGGGGTGTAATGTGTGTATGGGAAATGTGACGTGTATGTATATGTGCATGTGTGCATGTATGTGTGCGTGTATGTGTTTGAGTGGTGTGAGCGTGTGTAGGGGGGTGGGAGGTGTGTGTAGGGGTTTCTGTGGTTGTGGGGGGGTGGGTGGGGGTAGGGGATCCTACCACTTTTTGGAGGTGGTAGGGAACGAATTCTCTGGCACTGATAGCGCCTACCAACATGGATTTTGTGGCAGTACAAAACCCCATGAAATCCATGGTGGTATGCAGGGTCCTGATACCGCTGCCGGTCTAGTGACGGCTGCCGGGCTGGAGACTGAAGTCTCCAGCCCAGCAGTCGTTACCACCCTGGCAGTCAGTGTGTGAAAGTGGCAGTTTTGCATAGCGGTAACCGCCATGGTAATCCCATTTTTTTTTCTGCCGGCCTGTTGGCGGTATTACCGCTGCTTTCACACCGACTGCCAGGGTTATAATGAAGGCCTATGTTATGAGTAAAGTCCTTTGTTTCTTTTTTCATGGGTGGGGTCAAATTAAATGGAAGGGCGTGGATGATCTTGCCTCTCTCTGAACAAGGCTCGTGACCAGAGCCAAAACGCGTTGGAGGATTTGTGGCGACCTGCTAAACACTGATGAATTCAATAAAGCACTGCATTGGAAACTCCCAGAATTGGTGTACGGCGTTTTTGTTTTGGAGAAAGTGTAATCCATAGTTAGCGGGTGCTCGTTCCCGCCCGCTGAAGCCACCATGCTAGGGTTGGTTGGCTCTCAATGAACGAGGAACTGTGCTGTGATGATTATAAAATGTGCATACAGTATAACTAATTGTGTTTTTGTGTACTATTGCTATGTATGTTGCATGCAAACATAATATATATATTATTCACACAGATAATGTTAATGTGCATATATAAATCTATATTAGGCATGTTATTCATCATCTTAGAATATATATATATGTACATATATATATGCCCCTCACTCGTGGTAATGAGATGAAAAGATGAAACCAACACTCCAGTAGCTGTTTCATCAGCCTGAATAAGTTTTGATATGCAGCTGCTGGAGCGCAGGTTTCATTAACACAAGTGAGGAGTGTATATTGTTAAACGTGCAGGTAGACACATTTGGTACCCTGCACCACCGATGTTCATTGCTGGCGCACTCCTGAACGTCCTTGGTGCACGGTACCAAATGTGTCTGCCTGCACATATATATAGAACGATAGCATATATATAGAATTAAACAAACATGATAGGTAGAATAATTGAGCATTGTTTATGGTGATACTGAGCGTCATTTAAAACCGATTGGTACAATATTACATTGATGGTATTGTATTACGGAAAGCGGTAAGGGACCCGAAATGTAACCTGCTCTGCTTGCATAACTGCTTTGGGATCTGCACCGGGATTGATATTCTAATTCAATGAAAATGCATGATTCATAAGACATTGTTTTTTATTAGGAATGTCAGACGCCAGAGGAACTGTGGATGTACAAATATTATAAGATTGACTGAAATGTGATTGATGCTTATCAGAAGTTTTTTTCGTAGCTGAAAGAAAAGGGTGGGGCATGTGACCGTATATGTTTAAGGGCCAGATGTAGCAAAGAATTTGCGCGTCGCAAACGGCGAAAATCGCCATTTGCGAGGCGCAAATGCCTCTTTGCAATGCAGAAATGCATATTGCGAGTCGGGACAGACTCGCAATATGCATTTCAGAATCGCAAATAGGAAGGGGTGTTCCCTTCCTATTTGCGATTCGGAGTGGCATGCAATACCATTTGCGATCGCATATGCGGTCGCAAAGGGTGTCGCAGTTACCATCCACTTCAAGTGGATGGTAACCCACTCGCAAATTGGAAGGGGTCGCCATGGGACCCCTTCCCCTTTGCGAATGGACCCAATACTATTTTTTCAGGGCAGGTAGTGGTCCAAGGGACCACTACCTGCCCTGAAAAAATACCGAAACTAAAGGTTTCGTTTTTTTTTTAAGTGCAGCTCGTTTTCCTTTAGGGAAAAACTGCTTTATTGAGAAAGCAGTCACGAACATGGAGGTCTGCTGACGACAGCAGGCCTCCATGTTTGCGAGTGCCTAGACTCGCTATGGGGCCGCAATTTGCGACCCACCTCATTAATATTAATGAGGTGGGTCATTGCGACCCCATAGCGACTCGCAGACGGTGTCTGAGACACCGTACTGCATACCAATTTGCGAGTTGCAAATTGCGAGTCGCATGGACTCGCAATTTGCAACTCGCAAATTTTCTTTTTGCTACATCTGGCCCATAGTAACGATGCACAATGAAGGACTGAGAATGAGCAAATGGTCACTCATTTTAACCATGAATTTGTAAAGTGCATATGGCGATGTCAACAAAGCCTCCTTAAATGAGATATTTCACAAACAGCTCAAAACAGATATTTAAAAATAGGCGAAATGGGAAGAACTATGAAATTTCTGGTTCAATACGGGGTGCAGTTACCGATTGTTTTTTAATTTGCGTGGTGTGAAAATGGTGGTGCTAACTGTGAAAAGGACGTTCTGCACACTCAATCTCTCTGACCCGGGGGAAGGCTATGGCCGAAACCTGAGTGTATGTTTATCCTGTATGCTGATATGCTGATTACATTGTAATAAATAATACGCTACTTCACCGGACACATGCCACTTCTTATTTCTTTGGGTCCCAGTCTCTAATGTGAGGAGAGAAGGGGATTTGGAAGTGCACCTTTGCGATATATATATATATATATATATATACATATATATATATATATATATATATGTATTATTGACCAGGTGACTGTGCATGGCAGGGGCTATGCTATAACTTGTGTCCCGCCATGCACGGTTATCTGATCAATAATTATACTGCAGATGTTACAGTGACATTATCGATGATGTTATCAAAGATGTAATGAGTGCCGTAATTTGTGGGGTAATTAGCAGTGCATGGCGAGTGTGCGAGTTATAGTTGTAGGAGGCTGGACTGGCTTGTAGTGAGTACCAAGGGGTACTTGCACCTTGCACCAGGCCCAGTTATCCCTTATTAGTGTATAGGGTGTCTAGCAGCTTAGGCTGATAGATAATGGTAGCTTAGCAGAGCAGCTTAGGCTGAACTAGGAGACATGTGAAGCTACTACAGTACCACTTAGTGTCATATGCACAATATCATAAGAAAACACAATACACAGTTATACTAAAAATAAAGGTACTTTATTTTTATGACAATATGCCAAAGTATCTTAGAGTGTACCCTCAGTGAGAGGATAGGAAATATACACAAGATATATATACACAATAGCAAAAATATGCAGTATAGTCTTAGAAAACAGTGCAAACAATGTATAGTTACAATAGGATGCAATGGGGAAACATAGGGATAGGGGCAACACAAACCATATACTCCAGAAGTGGAATGCGAACCACGAATGGACCCCAAACCTATGTGACCTTGTAGAGGGTCGCTGGGACTATTAGAAAATAGTGAGAGTTAGAAAAATAACCCTCCCCAAGACCCTGAAAAGTGAGTGCAAAGTGCACCAAAGTTCCCCTAAGGACAAAATAGTCGTGTTAGAGGGAGAATGCAAGGAAAACACAAATCAGCAATGCAACAACGATGGATTCCTGTCTGAAGGTACCTGTGGAACAAGGGGACCAAGTCCAAAAGTCACAAGCAGCTCGGAGATGGGCAGATGCCCAAGAAATGCCAGCGGTTGGTGCAAAGAAGCTCTTACTAGGCTGAAGAACTGTGAATACTGCAGGAACGACAAGGGCTAGAGACTTCCCCTTTGGAGGATGGATCCCCCACGCCTTGGAGAGTCGTGCAGAAGTGTTTTCCCGCCGGATGGACGCCAACAAGCCTTGCTACACGCAAATCGTGCGTTTGGCGTTTTTGGACGCTGCTGGGGCCCAGGAGGGACCAGAAGGTCGCAAATTGGACCTGCAGAGAGAGGGGACGTCGAGCAAGACAAAGAGCCCTCACTGAAGCAGGTAGCACCCGGAGAAGTGCCAGAAACAGGCACTACGAGGATGCGTGAAACGGTGCTCGCCGAAGTTGCACAAAGGAGTCCCACGTCGCCGGAGACCAACTTAGAAAGTCGGGCAATGCAGGTTAGAGTGCCGTGGACCCAGGCTTGGCTGTGCACACAGGATTTCCGCCGGAAGTGCACAGGGGCCGGAGAAGCTTGCAAAGTCGCGGTTCCCAGCAATGCAGCCCAGCGAGGTGAGGCAAGGACTTACCTCCACCAAACTTGGGCTGAAGAGTCACTGGACTGTGGGGGTCACTTGGACGGTGTCGCTGGATTCGAGGGACCTCGCTCGTCGTGCTGAGAGGAGACCCAAGGGACCGGAGATGCAGCTTTTTGGTGCCTGCGGTTGCAGGGGGAAGATTCCGTCGACCCACGGGAGATTTCTTCGGAGCTTCTGGTGCAGAGAGGAGGCAGACTACCCCCACAGCATGCACAAGCAGGAAAACAGTCGAGAAGGCGGCAGGATCAGCGTTACAGAGTTGCAGTAGTCGTCTTTGCTACTATGTTGCAGGTTTGCAGGCTTCCAGCGCGGTCAGCGGTCGATTCCTTATCAGAAGGTGAAGAGGGAGATGCAGAGGAACTCGGCTGAGCTCATGCATTCGTTATCTAAAGTTTCCCCAGAGACAGAGACCCTAAATAGCCAGAAAAGAGGGTTTGGCTACCTAGGAGAGAGGAAAGGCTACTAACACCTGAAGGAGCCTATCACAAGGAGTCTCTGACGTCACCTGGTGGCACTGGCCACTCAGAGCAGTCCAGTGTGCCAGCAGCACCTCTGTTTCCAAGATGGCAGAGGTCTGGAGCACACTGGAGGAGCTCTGGACACCTCCCAGGGGAGGTGCAGGTCAGGGGAGTGGTCACTCCCCTTTCCTTTGTCCAGTTTCGCGCCAGAGCAGGGGCTAAGGGGTCCCTGAACCGGTGTAGACTGGCTTATGCAGAATTGGGCACATCTGTGCCCAACAAAGCATTTCCAGAGGCTGGGGGAGGCTACTCCTCCCCTGCCTTCACACCATTTTCCAAAGGGAGAGGGTGTCACACCCTCTCTCAGAGGAAGTTCTTTGTTCTGCCATCCTGGGCCAGGCCTGGCTGGACCCCAGGAGGGCAGATGCCTGTCTGAGGGGTTGGCAGCAGCAGCAGCTGCAGAGAAACCCCAGGAAGGGCAGTCTGGCAGTACCAGGGTCTGTGCTACAGACCACTGGGATCATGGAATTGTACCAACAATGCCAGGATGGCATAGAGGGGGCAATTCCATGATCATAGACATGTTACATGGCCATATTCGGAGTTACCATGGTGAAGCTACATATAGGTAGTGACCTATATGTAGTGCACGCGTGTAATGGTGTCCCCGCACTCACAAAGTTCAGTGAATTGGCTCTGAACAATGTGGGGGCACCTTGGCTAGTGCCAGGGTGCCCTCACACTAAGTAACTTTGCACCTAACCTTTACCAGGTAAAGGTTAGACATATAGGTGACTTATAAGTTACTTAAGTGCAGTGTAAAATGGCTGTGAAATAACGTGGACGTTATTTCACTCAGGCTGCAGTGGCAGGCCTGTGTAAGAATTGTCAGAGCTCCCTATGGGTGGCAAAAGAAATGCTGCAGCCCATAGGGATCTCCTGGAACCCCAATACCCTGGGTACCTCAGTACCATATACTAGGGGATTATAAGGGTGTTCCAGTAAGCCAATGTAAATTGGTAAAAATGGTCACTAGCCTGTCAGTGACAATTTGGAAAGCAATGAGAGAGCATAACCACTGAGGTTCTGATTAGCAGAGCCTCAGTGAGACAGTTAGTCACTACACAGGTAACACATACAGGCACACTTATGAGCACTGGGGCCCTGGGTTACCAGGGTCCCAGTGACACATACAACTAAAACAACATATATACAGTGAAAAATGGGGGTAACATGCCAGGCAAGATGGTACTTTCCTACACAACCCCCCCCCAAACGAAGGACAATAAGACTAGCCATTACCTGATGAGTCTTCATTGTCTAAGTGGAAATATCTGGAGAGTCCATCTGCATTGGAGTGGCTACTCCCAGGTCTATGTTCCACTGTATAGTCCATTCCCTGTAGGGATATGGACCACCTCAACAATTTAGGATTTTCACCTTTCATTTGTTTTAGCCAAAGTAGAGGTTTGTGGTCTGTCTGAACAATGAAGTGAGTGCCAAACAGGTATGGCCTCAACTTCTTCAGAGCCCAGACCACAGCAAAGGCCTCCCTCTCAATGGCAGACCAACGCTTTTCTCTAGGGGTCAACCTTCTACTAATAAAAGCAACAGGTTGATCCTGGCCCTCCGAATTAAGTTGTGATAGGACTGCCCCTACTCCTAATTCAGATGCATCAGTTTGGACATAGAATTTTTTAGAGTAACAAGGGCTTTTCAGGACAGGTGCAGAGCACATGGCCTGCTTCAGCTCCTCAAAAGCTTTCTGACAGTTTGCTGTCCATAATACCTTTTTAGGCATTTTCTTGGATGTGAGGTCATTAAGAGGGGCTGCAATGGAGCCATAGTTCTTAATGAACCTCCTGTAATACCCAGTGAGGCCTAGGAAGGCTCTCACCTGAGTCTGAGTGGTAGGGGGAATCCAATCAATAATAGTTTGGATTTTCCCCTGAAGTGGTGCAATCTGTTCCCCACCAACAAGGTGTCCCAGATAAACCACCTTACCCTGCCCTATCTGGCACTTTGAAGCCTTGATAGTGAGGCCTGCCTTTTGCAGGGCCTCCAAAACTTTCCATAGGTGGACCAGGTGATCATCCCAGCTGGAGCTAAAGACAGCTATATCATCCAAATATGCTGCACTGAAAGCTTCCAGCCCTTGCAGGACTGTGTTCACCAACCTCTGAAAAGTGGCAGGTGCATTTTTCAAACCAAAAGGCATTACAGTAAACTGGTAATGTCCTCCAATGGTAGAAAATGCAGTCTTAGGTTTAGCATCTTCTGACATTTTGATCTGCCAATACCCTGCAGTCAAATCAAAAGTGCTTAGATACTTGGCAGATGCCAGTGTATCTATTAGCTCATCTGCCCTGGGTATAGGGTGAGCATCTGTTTTGGTTACCAAGTTGAGACCTCTATAGTCTACACAAAACCTCATTTCCTTCTTTCCATCTTTAGAATTGGGTTTTGGTACCAGTACCACAGGAGAAGCCCATGGACTGTCAGAGTGCTCAACCACTCCTAGTTCCAACATCTTCTGAACTTCTTGCTTTATGCAGTCCCTGACATGGTCAGGCTGCCTATAGATCTTACTTTTGACAGGTAAACTGTCTCCAGTATCTATAGTGTGCTCACACCAAGAAGTGGTGCCTGGCACAATGGAGAAGAGTTCTGAAAATTGTCCTAGGAGATTTATGCAATTATCTTTCTGCTCAGCAGTAAGACAATCAGCCAAAACTACCCCTTCCACAAGAGCATCTTGTTCTGTGGAAGAGAAGAGATCAGGTAGAGGATCACTGTCTTCTTCCTGTCCCTCATCTGTTGCCATGAGCAGGGTGAGATCAGCCCTGTCATAGTAGGGTTTCAGGCGGTTGACATGGAGCACCCTAAGGGGACTCCTGGCAGTGCCTAAGTCAACCAAGTAGGTGACTTCACCCTTCTTTTCAACAATTGTGTGTGGACCACTCCATTTATCTTGGAGTGCTCTTGGGGCCACAGGCTCCAAGACCCACACTTTCTGCCCTGGTTGGTACTGAACCAAAACAGCCTTCTGATCATGCCATTGCTTCTGGAGCTCTTGGCTGGCCTGAAGGTTTTTACTGGCCTTTTTCATGTACTCAGCCATCCTTGATCTGAGGCCAAGTACATAGTCCACAATATCCTGCTTAGGAGCTTTTAAAGGTTGTTCCCAACCCTCCTTTACAAGTGTGAGTGGACCCCTAACAGGGTGTCCAAAAAGAAGTTCAAAGGGGCTGAAGCCCACTCCTTTTTGGGGTACCTCCCTGTAGGCAAAAAGGAGGCATGGTAGAAGGATATCCCATCTCCTGCGGAGTTTTTCAGGGAGTCCCATAATCATGCCTTTGAGAGTTTTATTAAATCTCTCCACCAGTCCATTTGTTTGTGGGTGATAGGGTGTTGTGAACTTGTAAGTTACACCACACTCCTTCCACATGGCCTTTAAGTATGCAGACATGAAATTGCTTCCTCTGTCTGATACTACTTCCTTTGGGAAGCCCACCCTGGAAAATATTCCCAGGAGGGCCTTTGCCACTGCAGGAGCTGTAGTGGTCCTTAAAGGAATAGCTTCAGGATACCTTGTGGCATGGTCCACTACCACTAAGATAAACCTATTGCCTGAAGCAGTAGGAGGGTCAAGGGGGCCAACTATGTCAACCCCTACCCTTTCAAAGGGAACCCCAACCACAGGCAGTGGGATAAGGGGTGCCTTTGGAGTGCTACCTGTCTTGCCACTGGCTTGACAGGTTTCACAGGACTTACAAAAATCTTTTGTGTCCTCAGACATCCTAGGCCAATGAAACAGTGGTACCAATCTGTCCCAAGTTTTCATTTGACCCAGGTGCCCAGCTAAGGGAATGTCATGTGCCAGTGTTAGGAGGAACTTTCTGTACTCCTGAGGAATCACTAATCTCCTGGCAGCTCCAGGTTTAGGATCCCTTTGCTCAGTGTACAAGAGGTTGTCCTCCCAGTAAACTCTGTGTGAGTCACTGACATCCCCATTAGCCTGTTTGACAGCTTGCTGTCTGAGACCCTCTAATGTGGGACAGGTTTGCTGTGCCACACTCAGCTCCTCTCTGGCAGGCCCCCCTTCACCCAAAAGCTCAGCAGTGTCTGCTTCCAGCTCCTCTGGTGTAGGTTCTGCACAGGGAGGGAATTCTTCTTCCTCAGAATTAGAATCCACTGTAGAGGGAGGGATAGTAGGAAGTGGTTTGCTTCTACTAGCCCTAGCTTTAGGGAGCACTTGGTCCATTGTTCCAGGATCCAAGCTTCCCTGTCCTTTTTGCTTTTTGGCCTGAGCCCTTGTCAAAGCAAAAATATGCCCTGGGATGCCCAGCATTGCTGCATGGGCCTCCAACTCCACATCTGACCAAGCTGATGTCTCCAAATCGTTCCCTAATAGACAGTCTACAGGTAAATCTGAAGCTACCACAACTTTCTTTGGACCAGATACCCCCCCCCAGTTGAGATTTACAACAGCCATGGGGTGGCTTTGTGTTATGTTGTGAGCATCGGTTACTTGGTACTGGTGTCCAAGTATGTGTTGTTCAGGGTGCACCAGTTTCTCAATCACCATTGTGACACTGGCACCTGTGTCCCTGTAGGCCTGGACCTCAACACCATTTATTAGGGTTAGTTGCTTGTACTTCTCCAAGTTATGGGGGCAAGCAACCAAAGTGGCTAAGTCAATAGCCCCTTCAGAGACTAAAGTAGCCTCTGTGGTCTCCCTAATCAGACCAACCCCAACTAAATTACCAAAAGTGAGCCCAGCTACTCCCTTGGATTGGCTATTAGTAGGTTTGCTCCCACCACCACTGCTATTAGTAGGGACACTAGGTGTAGCAGTAGGGGTTGTAGTGGTAGGAGCTGTGGTGCCTTTCTTTGGACAACTGGGATCTGTTGTCCAATGGCCTTTTATCTTACATAAATAGCACCATGGTTTCTTTTCCTTGTTCTGATTAGAGGAGGGTTTGGGCCCACCACCCCCACCAGAGTGTTTTTGTGGGCCTGATGAAGACTCATTTTTAGATTTGTCCCCACCTTTGTCAGAAGACTTACCATCCTTCTTTTTGTTGCCATCTTTGTCACCCCCTGTATGAACTTTTCTGTTCACTCTTGTTCTGACCCATTTGTCTGCCTTCTTTCCCAATTCTTGGGGAGAGGTCAGATCAGAGTCCACCAAGTACTGGTGCAACAAATCAGACACACAATTATTAAGAATATGCTCTCTCAGGATTAAGTTATACAGGCTGTCATAATCAGTAACTTTACTGCCATGTAACCACCCCTCCAAGGCCTTCACTGCCTGGTCAATGAAATCAACCCAGTCTTGTGAAGACTCCTTTTTGGTATCTCTGAACTTGATCCTGTACTGTTCAGTGGTTAAGCCATAACCATCCAGGAGTGCATTCTTAAGAACTTGGAAATTGTTAGCATCATTTTCTTTTACAGTAAGGAGCCTATCCCTACCTTTTCCAGTAAATGATAGCCATAGGATAGCAGCCCACTGCCTTTGAGGGACATCCTGTACAGCACAGGCCCTCTCAAGTGCAGCAAACCACTTGTTAATGTCATCCCCCTCCTTGTAAGGGGGAACTATCTTATGCAGATTCCTGGAATCATGCTCTTTTGCAGGATGACTATGGGGAATACTGCTGCTGCCACCATGGGTATCTAAACCCATTTTCTGTCTTTCCCTCTCTATTTCTAAAGACTGTCTATCCAAATCCAGCTGTTGCTTCTTGAGCTTCAGTCTGGTTTGCTCCACTCTCAATCTATTGAGCTCCCTTTCCAACAATCTGTCATCAGGGTGGGTGGGAGGGACATTTCTAGATACAGAGGTATGATGGGAATGAACAGAAGGAGACCTGTCCCTTACAGAGGGCACCCTAACAGCTTGGCTACCAGTATAATGTGAGAGCACATCATCAGTATGATGTGATTCAACCTCTGTACCAACTATGCTAGACTGTCTAGTAATGGGCAGGCTGAGAAGTTTCTTTCCTGAACCTTTTCCTGGGGGAGTCCCTGGATCAGATTGAGAACCATTAGCTACTTTTTCTACAGATTGGGCACTTATGGCCTTATCCTGTACTCTAAGCATATTAATTAACAGTTCTAAAGAAGGATTCTTCCCTACACTCAAACCTCTCTCTATGCAGAGACTCCTTGCTCCTTTCCAGCTAAGGTGATCATATGCAAGTTTGGACAGTTCAACTTTTTGGCCTGTGCCAGACATTTTTTAGAGAGAGTTAAAGTGATAGACAAAGAGAAAAAAGTTTTCAGAACTTTTTGGAAAGACAGAAAAAACTTTTTAAACTTTTAAGAACTTTTTGAAAGTTTAGAAGTACTTTTCAGCACTTAGAAAAGAGTGAAAAGAGGAAATGCAAAACTTTTTGGCTATGTGTATATACACTGACCTTGTTTTGTATATTTTTCTCTTATGAAAAGTACAATGACAAGAGTGGTAAGTAGTCTCAAAGCACTTATCCCACCACTGCACAACCAATGTAGGAGGCTGGACTGGCTTGTAGTGAGTACCAAGGGGTACTTGCACCTTGCACCAGGCCCAGTTATCCCTTATTAGTGTATAGGGTGTCTAGCAGCTTAGGCTGATAGATAATGGTAGCTTAGCAGAGCAGCTTAGGCTGAACTAGGAGACATGTGAAGCTACTACAGTACCACTTAGTGTCATATGCACAATATCATAAGAAAACACAATACACAGTTATACTAAAAATAAAGGTACTTTATTTTTATGACAATATGCCAAAGTATCTTAGAGTGTACCCTCAGTGAGAGGATAGGAAATATACACAAGATATATATACACAATAGCAAAAATATGCAGTATAGTCTTAGAAAACAGTGCAAACAATGTATAGTTACAATAGGATGCAATGGGGAAACATAGGGATAGGGGCAACACAAACCATATACTCCAGAAGTGGAATGCGAACCACGAATGGACCCCAAACCTATGTGACCTTGTAGAGGGTCGCTGGGACTATTAGAAAATAGTGAGAGTTAGAAAAATAACCCTCCCCAAGACCCTGAAAAGTGAGTGCAAAGTGCACCAAAGTTCCCCTAAGGACAAAATAGTCGTGTTAGAGGGAGAATGCAAGGAAAACACAAATCAGCAATGCAACAACGATGGATTCCTGTCTGAAGGTACCTGTGGAACAAGGGGACCAAGTCCAAAAGTCACAAGCAGCTCGGAGATGGGCAGATGCCCAAGAAATGCCAGCGGTTGGTGCAAAGAAGCTCTTACTAGGCTGAAGAACTGTGAATACTGCAGGAACGACAAGGGCTAGAGACTTCCCCTTTGGAGGATGGATCCCCCACGCCTTGGAGAGTCGTGCAGAAGTGTTTTCCCGCCGGATGGACGCCAACAAGCCTTGCTACACGCAAATCGTGCGTTTGGCGTTTTTGGACGCTGCTGGGGCCCAGGAGGGACCAGAAGGTCGCAAATTGGACCTGCAGAGAGAGGGGACGTCGAGCAAGACAAAGAGCCCTCACTGAAGCAGGTAGCACCCGGAGAAGTGCCAGAAACAGGCACTACGAGGATGCGTGAAACGGTGCTCGCCGAAGTTGCACAAAGGAGTCCCACGTCGCCGGAGACCAACTTAGAAAGTCGGGCAATGCAGGTTAGAGTGCCGTGGACCCAGGCTTGGCTGTGCACACAGGATTTCCGCCGGAAGTGCACAGGGGCCGGAGAAGCTTGCAAAGTCGCGGTTCCCAGCAATGCAGCCCAGCGAGGTGAGGCAAGGACTTACCTCCACCAAACTTGGGCTGAAGAGTCACTGGACTGTGGGGGTCACTTGGACGGTGTCGCTGGATTCGAGGGACCTCGCTCGTCGTGCTGAGAGGAGACCCAAGGGACCGGAGATGCAGCTTTTTGGTGCCTGCGGTTGCAGGGGGAAGATTCCGTCGACCCACGGGAGATTTCTTCGGAGCTTCTGGTGCAGAGAGGAGGCAGACTACCCCCACAGCATGCACAAGCAGGAAAACAGTCGAGAAGGCGGCAGGATCAGCGTTACAGAGTTGCAGTAGTCGTCTTTGCTACTATGTTGCAGGTTTGCAGGCTTCCAGCGCGGTCAGCGGTCGATTCCTTATCAGAAGGTGAAGAGGGAGATGCAGAGGAACTCGGCTGAGCTCATGCATTCGTTATCTAAAGTTTCCCCAGAGACAGAGACCCTAAATAGCCAGAAAAGAGGGTTTGGCTACCTAGGAGAGAGGAAAGGCTACTAACACCTGAAGGAGCCTATCACAAGGAGTCTCTGACGTCACCTGGTGGCACTGGCCACTCAGAGCAGTCCAGTGTGCCAGCAGCACCTCTGTTTCCAAGATGGCAGAGGTCTGGAGCACACTGGAGGAGCTCTGGACACCTCCCAGGGGAGGTGCAGGTCAGGGGAGTGGTCACTCCCCTTTCCTTTGTCCAGTTTCGCGCCAGAGCAGGGGCTAAGGGGTCCCTGAACCGGTGTAGACTGGCTTATGCAGAATTGGGCACATCTGTGCCCAACAAAGCATTTCCAGAGGCTGGGGGAGGCTACTCCTCCCCTGCCTTCACACCATTTTCCAAAGGGAGAGGGTGTCACACCCTCTCTCAGAGGAAGTTCTTTGTTCTGCCATCCTGGGCCAGGCCTGGCTGGACCCCAGGAGGGCAGATGCCTGTCTGAGGGGTTGGCAGCAGCAGCAGCTGCAGAGAAACCCCAGGAAGGGCAGTCTGGCAGTACCAGGGTCTGTGCTACAGACCACTGGGATCATGGAATTGTACCAACAATGCCAGGATGGCATAGAGGGGGCAATTCCATGATCATAGACATGTTACATGGCCATATTCGGAGTTACCATGGTGAAGCTACATATAGGTAGTGACCTATATGTAGTGCACGCGTGTAATGGTGTCCCCGCACTCACAAAGTTCAGTGAATTGGCTCTGAACAATGTGGGGGCACCTTGGCTAGTGCCAGGGTGCCCTCACACTAAGTAACTTTGCACCTAACCTTTACCAGGTAAAGGTTAGACATATAGGTGACTTATAAGTTACTTAAGTGCAGTGTAAAATGGCTGTGAAATAACGTGGACGTTATTTCACTCAGGCTGCAGTGGCAGGCCTGTGTAAGAATTGTCAGAGCTCCCTATGGGTGGCAAAAGAAATGCTGCAGCCCATAGGGATCTCCTGGAACCCCAATACCCTGGGTACCTCAGTACCATATACTAGGGGATTATAAGGGTGTTCCAGTAAGCCAATGTAAATTGGTAAAAATGGTCACTAGCCTGTCAGTGACAATTTGGAAAGCAATGAGAGAGCATAACCACTGAGGTTCTGATTAGCAGAGCCTCAGTGAGACAGTTAGTCACTACACAGGTAACACATACAGGCACACTTATGAGCACTGGGGCCCTGGGTTACCAGGGTCCCAGTGACACATACAACTAAAACAACATATATACAGTGAAAAATGGGGGTAACATGCCAGGCAAGATGGTACTTTCCTACAATAGTTACCTTACGGCACAAGTTATAGATACTTGAGATAATTCTAAGAATAACAGGTGAATTTCTATGGTTTCGTATGTTTAAAATGTGAGCCTAACTATAACGTCCCTGTAACCTGTTTTTTTTAAAATTCTATTTCCTAACTATAACGTCTCATCTCTCTCTCTATATATATATATTTATATATATATATATATATGTGTGTGTGTGTAAAACAAAGAATTTTCACAGCACTCCACAAGTCCAATTATTTCTCCTTTATTTCATTAACATAGCCACCAACGCGTTTCAACTCGCCTGGAGTCTTGCTCACTACAACAGACTACCTTCGTTTATATATATATATATATATATTTATACTAGATGAGTGAGGGTATGAATGGCTGTCACAGAGTGTGTAACAATGAATCTGTGTGTATATATATATTTTTTTATTTTATTGTCAGGGTTTGCGACTCCATTGCGATGTTACATGAGGGAACCACGAGTCCACGATTGTGAAAAATAGGCATTTTCACGTACTTAAACTCTACTCTGACCCCTTGTATTGTTTTTTACCAATAAATTTGCCACCATTGCCAGTGGTTAAAATGACAGCTGCAACTTTCCAAAAAGCTTGCAGTCAGCCAATCACAATGATTCATGTGGCTCGGAGTCGCGACGGATCCGTGTCCACATATATTTGCATTTATTTTCCTTTTAATTCTTAAAAAACTACTGAAAAAATTTACACCAAAATAAAAAGGTCGCTTTCTAGACCGGGACCTACCTTTCTGCCAAATTTGGTGTAATTCCGTCCAGTAGTTATGACGCGATAGCTGTTCAAAATCCCTATGGAAAAATTAATGGGGAAAAACAGTTTTGGGACTCCCCCCTTTTTCTCGCAACCCACCCCGGATGGATAACCCCAAAACTTTCCAGACAGTAGCTCAAGTAAGCGTTGTTTTTTCTTGGAAAGTTTAGCAAAGATTCGTCAACCAGTGCCAAAGTTATTAGCAAAACAAAAAACGCTCTTTCTATAGAAACTTGGTCCTAACTATAACTACCTAGTAGTGACTATATATATATATATATATATACTCACGCACACATATATATATGCTTAAATAGTAATGAATGTGACCACTCATTTTCAGCAAAGGTAGAGGACAGACATGCCTCAGGTGCAAAAAGGACATTCATTTATGTGCATGACGGTACTATGTTCAAAGTGGACAAGGCTCATTTCAGGGGTTGTAATGTTGATGTGTGCCACTCACATAAGTAAATGCACTTTTTACATCAGAGCATGCCTGCGACCACTGATTTTATTTCAAAGGAGTGGCCATGGTTTCGATGTACAGTTTTGGGTGTGAACTGCCCATATGATCCACAGAGTAGTGGGGCATGTTGCCACTGCTAGCGAGGGTGTAGGCCTGAAAGATTGGTAGGGATGTAAAGTGGACATCAAGTGATTCATACAACTCAGGTTGTGCTCCATGGTGAGCCATGTAAGTGCTTGGGCTGATTATAGGGATGTTAGTTACTAAGATAGACTGGTTAGTCAGACAGCACAATGCTTGAATGCTCCTTTGTAGACACTACTACTAATCATTGTCCTCTTTATCTTTCCTCCTTTCAGAAGAACCGACAGTCAAATCGGGAAAGAAGGGTAAAGCAGTCAGTAGCACGGCCGGGCTGATGCAGGTGACTGAGGTGGTGATGCCTCGACCACAGGTGTGCCTGCTGGTGCTGGCAAGTAATGTATATTATTTATTTCTTACATTAACTATTTCCACCTAATGTGTATTATGCCATTCTGTATTTTTCATTTTGCCAACTTCTCTTTGTCTCCTTTTGGTCGTTATTCTCATAAATTTACTTGAGTTTTCTATATGCTATTTTTTTTTGGTCTCCTCTTTATTTTTCGTTGTTTCAGGACTGTCTACCACCACCAACCTCCACTTACCCCGAAGTGCTGGTAAGTCATGTTGAATATTTTCTGCCCTTTAATTAGTATGCATTAGGGTGCTCCATATTTTCTTCAACTTCCCCCTATCTATTCTACTTTAGTATCCGCTTTAACATGCAAACATGCCTGCTGGTGTTTTTTTCTTATATGTTCTTCCAGTTTCTGCACCTGACTTCTTCCCGTCTTTTATATATGTTGAGTTAGCAGACAATTGCTGGTAACATATAGAGGAACACAGGCCTCAGTAACTATTCACACCATGGAGGTTGACAAAAGGCTTTATTGAGCAAACAGTCCATAGTACAGGCACAGAGATGGTTATCATGGATCCCAACAGGATGTCATATCATTCAGGGTTCCATGATGTCATGACAACGCAGCTTGGCAAGATACCACCAAACGTCCTTTTAATTCCCTCCACCCCTTTATTGTTTATTTTTCTGATCCTTTCAAAACCATGTTCCTACATTATAAAAACAAAAGTATTATATAGCATTGAATGGCTGACTACTTACTTATTTGGTCCATTAAACCTTTCAAAGTGATACTTCTGAAAGTAGAAAAGAATGGATAACCAAACTTCAGTAATGTAGTGCTTTTGCAATGTGCAAACTAATGAGATGGTTATTTACAGCAGGTATCTAATATGTGCTGTATGTTTTTGTCTAGAACTGGAAGTGCTCTGGACTCATGTGGAGGAGGAAGAAGTGACTGCTGGGACAAGTGGTAAGTCACTTTACTTTGTCAATGACAACTACTGCATTAGTTCAGGTCTTCCCACCTTTCATCCAAGCCCACTTAGCAATCCTTTTATGAATTATCCAGCCTCCTATATTTTGGTCTAATACTACCTACCATTCAGTTGTTGGAAGAAAATGTGTGGAAGCCCAGTCCCTACTCACCTACAACTTTAAACTTACCCCATATATTCTGTCCTACCCAGCCCATAAATTGCATTCCCATCTGAGCATGGGCCAAACTTCTCCCACAGTTTTTGTCTAAGTGACTACTCATGGCATCATTACTATTCTATCTTCTACACTACCTCCCATTAACCATGCAACTAAGCCTATTAGTGACAGCCAACTAGTCTGTCATAGCCAAACATAAACCTAGCCTAAGGCTTGCTCTTTAACTTTCTTTTACTTACCTAGCCTTACCCTTCACTGTTGCGTACTTGCCCCATAGCCAAGAGAAAAGTATTTGTAGGGCATTATTTGGGTGTAGGGTGTAGTCTGGATTGGAAATCAGTCTGGAGTCATACTCAGGGTGGGATTTAGGTGGGAGTATGAAGAATAAAAGCAAGGCTATTGGAACCACAATGACACGCCACAAGCTGTCCCCAAAGAAAACATGCCGCCCTTCAGGATGTCTCCATTAATGTTGTACGCTATAGTCAAATAAAGTGTGCAGTATTAACTAAATGTGCCATATTCATCAATGGAAATATATATTTATATCTGGCCGCTAATTCCTTAATTAACACACATTAAGTATGTGTTTCAGGTGTCCCACCGTCACCAAATGAAATTGTTTTTCATTCCTTTTTAGCAACAAAAAAAAATCTACTGTTGATTACGGTGGTGGTCATGGATTAATTCATACCATGCACTGATAATGCATTGTGGAAAGTATCTAAAGGGAAATTTTAGCTTAGAATCACATCAAAAAATCCAAATGCCTTAGAGGAACAGCAATGCCTTGGTTACGGTTCAATTGGTTGAGTACTACAATCCATGTGTTCTCATTTGGATCATTTAGATACTTGTGCTGGAGGACCTGCTCTGGAGGCCCAATCTCAGGGGACACAGCAGCGCAGCTGCACTTCCTAGAAATGGGGGCAGCTGTAGTGAAGTACCATTGGCTTGTGGTGCTCAAGGAAGAGGCAGTGGCTGTTACTCAGGCCAGCAATCATTGGGGCACCAGCAACATCATTGCTGCCACTTCAGACAGTCAAAGTCCACTACCTTCACTGTGGACTCTGCCATCCTCCCAAAAATAATGCAGGACCTGGAGGAGATTAAACATGGCCAACATGAACTCTTGTACTGGGAGGATGCCTGTTTTTATGAGCGGTGGGACAAGTGGGAGGTTAGGGTGGGAAGGGCAGTTGAGGTCAGGGTGTTTTGAGGTATATTGACTTTGGGTGAGTGGGTGGGTCAGTTACAGGAGGAGAGGGTGAGAAGGACAGCTGAGGACAAGTTGCTTTTGGGGTATGTTGGATGTGGGGGTGGGTTTGTTATGGGAAGAGAAGAATTAAGTTACTTTAAAGTCCACAGTGCTTCAAGATTATTGCAGCTGAAAGAGCGAGACCTGTAGTGTTGATAAGAAAATCAAAATAATTTGGGGATTTAGGGCCAGATGCAGGAAACACTTTGCGACTCGCAAACGGAAACATTTCCCGTTTGCTACTCGCAAATGCGTGTTTCCAATGCAGAAATGCATTTTGCGAGTTGGGACCGACTCGCAAAATGCATTTCAGAATCGCAAATCGCAAATAGGAAGGGGTGTTCCCTTCCTATTTGCGATTCGCGGTGGTATGCAATACCATTTGCGACCGCATGTGCAAAATTTGCCGTTTGCGACTCGCAAATGCGTGTTTCCAATGCAGAAATGCATTTTGCGAGTTGGGACCGACTCGCAAAATGCATTTCAGAATCGCAAATAGGAAGGGGTGTTCCCTTCCTATTTGCGATTCGCGGTGGTATGCAATACCATTTGCGACCGCATGTGCGGTCGCAAATGGTGTCGCAGTTACCATCCACTTGAAGTGGATGGTAACCCACTCGCAAATTGGAAGGGGTCCCCATGGGACCCCTTCCCCTTTGTGAATGGACCACAAAATATTTTTTCAGGGCAGGTAGTGGTCCAAGGGACCACTACCTGCCCTGAAAAAATACCGAAACTAAAGGTTTCGTTTTTTTTTTTAAGTGCAGCTCGTTTTCCTTTAAGGAAAACGGGCTACACTTTAAAAAAAAAAATGCTTTATTTAAAAGCAGTCACGAACATGGAGGTCTGCTGACTACAGCAGGCCTCCATGTTTGCGAGTGCCCATAGTTGGTATGGGGCCGCAATTTGCGACCCACCTCATTAATATTAATGAGGTGGGTCTTTGCGACCCCATACCGACTCGCAGACGGTGTCTGAGACACCGTTCTGCATACCAATTTGCGAGTTGCAAATTGCGAGTCTGAAGGACTCGCAATTTGCAACTCGCAAATTGGATTTTTGCTACATCTGGCCTTTAGTCTTGGTAAATAAACCGACTAGACTCATAAGAATCTAGAGGTGATGGACTTAGGTTAATGAAAGGAAAATGAAAGTATATATATGTATCCCATTGTGTGAAAGGTAAGCAATGGTGCAGAATGATCTCCCAAACAATACATCATCAGGTAGCTTACTGGGCCCTCCCATCCACCACAACATGATCAATCTTTTATTTCGTAGTACTCATTAGTACAAATAAGGTCACTGTTCCAAGTGTGTGGTGCCCCTATGTCTCTGCCTTCTCCATGGAAGTCACACACAAAATAAGGCAGTCTCAGTTTTAAATCTTCACTGGCAATCCAGCAAGGGAATGAAAGTAAGCATAGACATGGGAAACATCTTGTTATTTAACTTGGAAACAAGGCTTTCTATTTCAGCAGACGGTCACCATTCGCTCGTTTCAAACTGAACCGAAGGGTGAATTTATGTTTCTCAGCTATCAATGCTCAGCTAGCCCGGGCCAATCACTGTACTATTTCAGGTGATTATTTACAAGTTCTGTGTAAGTAAGCCTCACAACAATTTTCAACATAATTATTATTATTGACGTTTTGTAGAGCGCACATCTACCCAACAATGGGTTTCCCACTGCTAGGCCTTCACAAGGTAAGTAATCCATAAAATTGTCTGGTTTACTCAAACAGCCTAGTTTTCAGTTGTTTTCAGAAGATGGAGAGCGACTGACAGGATCTCAATGACTGTGGCATTGTGTTCCCTAATTTGGATTCTAGATAGGAGAACGCACATCCTCCTAAACGTGTACTTTTGACTCTAGGGACTGAGAAAAGTTTGATCATAAGGAGCAATGGGGTTTGTAGGGTGAAACCAGATGTCTGAGATATTTAGGGTTAGTGTTTGATTGTAATTTCTGCACGTAGCACAGTGTTTTACAATTAATTCTTCTTTCCACCGGCAACCAGTGGAGTCCGCGCAAAAGCTTAGCTGTGGAGGTGAATTTTGGCAGCTTTAAAAGCAGCCTTGTGGCAATATTTTGGACTAGCTGCAGTCCCTTCTTAGCACCATTGGTAACACACAGATATAGAATGTTGTAATCCTGTCAGAAGAGGATCAGTGCATGTATCACTGTTCTTTGTGCTTAAGGCTGTAGGCAGACAAGAATCTTTCTCAGCCATCTAAGCATTCCAAACCAGGATGCCACTACTTTGGTAATCTGGGTGTTCATTGAAAGCTTGCTGTCTATCCATATGCCCAGATTCTTTGCCCCTGGCGTAGGAGTTGGGCAAGTCCCAAGCAAGCCATAGATGAGGACCTCACAACTGGGGTTGGTTGGCTATCACCAAGATTTCAGTCTTGTCCACGTTCAAGTTGAGATAGTTGGTATTCATCGATGCCAGCACTTTTGACATGCCCATATTTAAAACACCTGCAGTCTGGTTTTTCTGGGCTGTCAGAGATACAACGATCTGGGTGTCATCTGTATAGGAGAACAGATTCAGACCACAGATCTCTACAAGGTCAGCTAGAAGACATGCATAAACATTTAACATAACAGTTGATCCCTGTGGCACCCCACAGGATAATGGATAAATCTGTCAGCAGTGCTGTTTTGTATGAACTTGAAAACAGTGGTATTGCAAAAAGCACTTGAACCACTGCAAAGCGGTGCCACCCAGACCTATGTCTTCTAATCAATGTAGTAAGAGGTTATGACTCACTTTGTCAAAGGTGGTACCTAGATCCAATAAAAACAAAGCAGCTGTACCATCCAATTGTACGTTAAGATTTTCCGTCACTCGTAGCAGGGCTGCCTCCGTACAATGTCTAGCTCTTAAACCTAATTGGGACTGGTGTAGAAGACCATTGGACTCAATGTCATCATTGTGAGCTGCCTATTTATATGTTTTTACAAGATCTTGGTCATTATAGGAAGAAGGGAGACAGGACTGTAGTTTACCCACTTGGCAATATCTAAGTTTGGCTTTTTCAGCAATGGTCTAGGAATTGCATACTTATTCTTTGGGAACATACCCTTCCCTTAAAGAGGCATTCAAAAGCTGTGTTAGAAGTTTCAACACCTGCGGGTCCAGCTTACCCAAACATGAAGGAGGTAGTGAGTCTAGCGGAGAACCTGATTTTATGGTATTTAGAAGCTCTATGAATATCCTCAGTTCCAGGGGTGCAAATGTACTCAGCACGGAGGGGAGATCAGGACTTATGGGGTGATCTCCATTAGTCATCTTCTGATGATTTCCTGATGATAAGTTCTGGGTCGCATTTTCTCTTGAAACTGTAAACTGTAAACTTTGCACTTGTATAGCGCACTACTCACCCGTTAGGGTCTCAAGGCGCTGTACTCATACCGCTATGGAACCCCTCCTGGCTTTTCCCTGTGAGGTGCCCACTCCTGGGCACCCCCAGGGTGAAGCCAGGCATCCAAGCGCTGTTGGGGCCGTTGTGGAGATTAAGCAAGCTATTGCCCAGAGTTGCAGAGTGGGACCCATTAATTAGCCATCCAGATATTGTCTGGGGTGGTGAAATTGGCAGGAAGGATCAGGGAACCTACTTTATTTTCCATCCTTCTAGGGATAATTAAAGAGTCCACCAAAGTAAGGGCACATTTGTTTTTAAAGAAAGATCAGGCCAACGTGGTGCAGCTGATAGACTTTTCACCACTTGAAAGAGTGTCTTAGGGCTGTTCTGAGCTTTAATGATCTTGTCCGAGACAAAAGAGGCTCTAGAAATACAGCAATTTTTATGATAGCCCTTCAGGGCTGTTTTATAAGCTGTTCTATCACTTTCAGCATATAATTTCCAACAAATTATTTCTAGAGGTTTACACTTTTTTTGCTTCACTCAGTGCTGTACTACACAATGGTGCTGGGGGAAGTATTCTGTGATATGTGACTTGGGACAGAGGTTGTATGATATCAATCGTGGATCGGAGCCAGTCATCAATGATAGTTGAATTCGCTTCCACTGAATGACCTATCGTTAGATCACTCATCTTTAGCTTACAGTTCAAGACTGGCATATCAATTTTGGACCATTTCCTCAGTGGTATGGATATATCACGTTTTGTTTGCTGTGTGTGGATGGGGTATCAAAGGAGAATGGTGAACTGGGACAGAGAGCGAGGAGGTATGATGCTGAATACCCTAACCCGTCTGGAGCAGGTAGGCCATGATTCCTGGCCCCTGGTCCCGTTCAGGTGTGGACAGGTACAGACGGGCTTGCCTTTGGCACACCTTTGGCATGCCAGCAGTGCGTACACACTACGGCTGTGCTTAAGTGTACCTGGCCAGGAGAGTGAGACAGTCGCCCTGATACACCAGAGCGCTAATTGCTCTGCAAGGGACGGACCTCTAAAATGACTGCCCGGATGCTGATTAATACACTCAGCAGAACAATAAAATCAGGACCTGAGGTCAGTCTAAAAATATTTACTGAAAGGATTTAGCAGCGTTTTGATTTGCCATGCAACAATACAAATAGCGTTCAAACAATTAGGTGCTCCCGTTATCCCAACCAATACAAATTCACAGTAGTTAAAAATGAGGCCACAGTGAAAAATAACCAATAAAAGTTTTCAAAAACTATTATAGCAGCATGTTTGGCATTGAGTAAAGGCAGACCTAATAGTCGTGTACCCAATATATCAGCCAACTTGTCCACACCACGGATGTGCTTAAATGCACCTGGCTGGGAGCGTGAGACAGTCTCCCTGATAGACTAGAGCGCTAATCGCTCTGCATTCCCTAGTGGCAGTCACCACTAGTTATAGTTAGGCCTGTTTTTCTATAGACTAACCCTTTTTTTAGTTTGCTTATAACTTTGGCGCAGTCCGACAAATCTTTACAAAACTTTGGAAAATAAAAGTTCAGCCAGCTCAACTCCTTCCTGGAAAATTTCGGGGTGATCTATCAAACGGGGTGTTAGAATTGGGGTTTCTGGTTGGCTATGGTATGCACCTCAGCCAGGCAGAACCCACCCACTCTAGTCAGGGCAAGGGAGTTACACGTCCAAGATAACCCCTGCTCACCCCCTTGGTAGCTTGGCACGAGCAGTCAGGCCTATCCCAGAGGCAATGTGTAAAGCATCTGCACAACACACACAACACACGTGACGCAATATCCCCACCACAAAGGAAACACAACCCCAAGTTATATGAAAATATACTCTATTGTACACAACGCAATTATTAGACCAAACATCACATGTCAGTAGTATCCTGCTACCTTAGCAGTTGTCAGAACGTTACATATTAGTTACTCTGCAGACTAGCAGTAGTCACATATAACACACAGGTTACTCAATATTCTGCAACATAAGCAGTAGTTAGGAAATACGTTATTATACCAAAGCACTTGTTATAAGAATATCATAAACGCCCATAGTAGGAACATTATAAACCATATTGCAAATCATAAAAACATATTAGTATGGTATGCCCATAATAGGAACATTTACATACATATATAAACACATCAAAAGCAGGTAGGCAATATATGTATTCACAAAGACTGTAGCAAGAACTTAGAATATATATTATTCCTTTAGGGGATACCTGTTTTAATGATGAAGGCAACTCCAGTGCCTTGAAGATTAAAAATGGGGGCCCCTGACCTTCCTCTGTACCAAATGGGGGACCTCTACTACTTAGAGGCCGAGGAGGGCGGCACGCACCTCCTTCATGCTGTTGACAGGCCCCTCCAGGGGCCTGCGATTACTAGGGCCCCCCGGGCATCAACCGGCCCTCCTTGGGGGGTGGAGGGGGGGGCAAAGTCCTCAAAAGGTAGCATAGGGGGAGGGGGGTGCCATGCACCCCCTCTGTTCTGTGATGGGCCCCTCCTGGGCCTGTACCAGCCTCCTGAGTCAGCGGGACAGGGGGCCACGTGCTTGCACTGGCCCACGAAGGGCCAACAAAGAGTCTGCGGTGTGGGCGAGCCTCTGGTGAGGCTGCCGCTCTGCCCGCAGGTCAACAATGAGCCCTCCAGGGCTCAGCAGGTGAAGGAGAGGCGTCCTCCTCTCCTCCCTGCTTCTAATGACGTTCTGGCCCAAAGCAAGGCTTCCGGTGCCCCAGGGGTGCTCTACGGAGCGGTCCTCGCCCCGGGGGCACCAATAGGAGCACGCTTGCTCCAGTTGCTTTAAGGAAGGTATTCTCTGTGCCCCGGGGGCACCAGGAAGTGTGCTCCACTCGCACTTGGATAAAACAGCATCCCCGGGCTGCAGCGGTGATTTCCAGCACCATGACATGCTTTTTCAAAAGCGATTGGACAACAAATGAAGCCCGGGTCACGGCGGTGATTTTCCCATGCCACAATCCAAGAGAGTGATCTCCAAGGCGCTACCTCAATGATAGCAGAAGCACTCTTCACAGCGCCACTCCCAGATATCGGGAGAAGCACTCCTGGTGTCTGCAGATTGTCGCAGGGGTCAGGGGCCACAGCACCCTGCCCCTGGGGGACAGGAGTCCTAGGAAAAAGGCCCACAAGGGGAGGGGCCCAACAACATGCCGGCACGGAGGATGTGAGCAGGTGGCAAGTCCCTTACAGTGACCAAGCAGGTCACAGGTCAGCACAACAGCAGCAGTCCTTGGCAGTTCCTGGTGAGTCCTTCCAGTCCTTTGTGTACAGTTCCATGATGATTCCAAGAGTCTCCAAATAGTGGTGAAAATTCCCCTGTACTTATACTCAGTCCTTACAATGTTTTGCAATGGTAGGGAGAGGAGGTTCCAGCCAGTTACAACTGGTTCTGGGAGTGCCCACTCTCTCCTTTAGCACAGGCTCCAAACAACGGTGGGGGTGAACGACCCTACTGCGTGAGGCCAGGGCACAGCCTTTACAAATGTAGGTGTGCCCCGCCTCTCCCTTCTCTCATCCCAGGAAGACTATTTAGTATGCAGATGCACCTCTGTGACGCCTCCACCCTTCCTGTGTACAGGCTGTCGGAAAAGTATGCACAAAGCCCCAACTGTCACTCTGCCCAGACGTGGATTGGAGTCAATCTGCAAAACACCAGAGGTATAAGCTCAGAGAAATGCACACTTTCTAGAAGTGGCATTTCTGTCATAGTAATAAAAAATACACCTACACCAGTAAGCAGCATTTATTATCACCATCACGACCATACCAAACATGGCTACGCTACCCCTCATAAATCAGACAATACCCCTTACACATAAGGCATGGCATTTCTAATGCAATCCTATAACAAGGCAGCACTCACAGCAGTGAGACACCAACTTAGGCTGTTTGTCACTACCAGGACAGGCCACGCTACCTGGCACATGTCCTGCCTTCTACCTATATGGCACCCTGCCCATAGGGCTAGCTAGGGCATACCTTAGGGGTGACTTAAATGTAGTAAAAGGGGGGTTCTGGGCCTGGCAAGTTAATTTAGATGCCAGGTCCCTGTGGCAAAAACTGCGCACACAGGCCTTGCACTAGCAGGCCTGAGATAGGTTTGAAAGTCTACTTCAGTGGGTGGCGCAAACAGCACTGCAGGCCGACTAGTAGTATTTAATTTACAGGCCCTGGGTATAGAGATATAGGTAAATTAAATATGCCAATTAGGTACAAGCCAATCATACCAACTTTAGATGGGAGAGCACCTGCACTTTAGCACTGGTCAGCAGTGATAAAGTGCTCAGAGACCTAGAGCCAACAGTGACAGGTCAGAAAAAATAGGAGGAAGGGGGCAAAAAGACTGGGGATGACCCTGCATAAGTAGAAAAGTCCAACACGGGGACAGAGAAAAAAGGGGGAGTCTCAAACGCAAAATGTCCATGCATTTTCCATAGCCTTCTTTATGACAGGTGCTGAACTGCTGTACGGAATTGCACCAAATTTAGCAGGAAGCTATATTTTGCCCGCAGATTTAGCTTTCTGTGATTTAGTGTAAATCTGTTTGGTAGTTGGGCTTGTGAGAGTCCCATGAGCCTGCTGCAAGAGTGCAAAATGAAAAAAAGGAGCCAGTTTTTCCAGTGAGCCTTTATGCTTTCGCGAGAGCCTCCTGCGATTCCTCCTCGAGCGAGAGCTCTGATTGGCTGACTGTTGAAATGTTAGACATCAAATGGTTTCCATTATTGTGAAAAATTGGAGCTGCTGTGGAAATTAAGTAAAAAAACTATAGAAGGGGTAGCAGAAAGGCATGCTGTCCCCCTAGATTTAGAGAGGAGGTGTCTAAGGGATAACTTCTGTGAAGATAATAAATGCATTTTGTTCTTAACTAATTTTTACGATCTTGTGGGATTGTGATTAGTAAAAATGAGTAGGCATGGATATTGTGATCCTTGTTTTTGCGAAGAAGGGTGTAAGAGATAAGTACTGTGATGAGCAAATGGGTTATTCTTTTTTTAAAATGTTACGATCTCTTGAGGCTCTCAAGGAATCGTAAAAAGTAGAAAGGATAGTTGATCTTTGAATATACTGTAGTATGCACACTTGCTACAGTGGGAAGGAATCTTACTGAAGATGGTGTCTATCAGAGTCTACTATTTATGGCCATCAGCTTGCTAAAGGTTGTAAGTAGAGTACAGTCTCTTCCCACAACCTACTATGCACAGGCATTATTAGAGGGAGGGGTGTTAGCAGGCAGGTCATCCATATGAACCAATCACAGTACTTCCTTAGGGTTTTCTTCGTCTCCTGGCGCTTTTCCAAGTGTCTCATGGGCGTCTCACAGACTGTAAAAAATATTTCCATAATATCTTCTATAGAACAATACATAATTCATTTTTCTGCCTAATCAACATGTTCTAACAGGATGTACAGCCCCATCGTAGTCCATGCAGAGGATTGTGCATCTGACTCCCACAAGCATCTTGTGAGAGCCATCACTTAAAAAAAAAAACTTCCAATCATCTTTTTTTCATTACTCTATTAAAGATTAGCATTGAATAATAACTGAAAACACGATAAAGGACTATATACAATAGATTACAATGAAATGTAGAACTTTACGATCTGGTGAGTTACAATAACAGAGCAAATACACAGTTTCTATTGAAATATTGAATATTTGTCTGTTTAATACTCACACATATGTTAGAAAGATTTTGCAAACTGTGAACCATGTATTGTTAAGCCATGTATTGTTATGCTACAACAAAAAACATTATTTTTATTAAAAAGTCTGAACACAACATATATTATACGATCATTCTACTGTACATATACTCACAAAAATAATAATTTACTATTAAAAGAACTAGAAAATCACCTCAAAAAGAAAGGTTAAAATAATGTCATAGTTAGATGAATTAGTTACTGACAACATTAATGTTTTGAACTAAAATAATACTGAAATTCAGCAGTTATAGTTAGCAGTACTAATTATAACTTGTGCCCCATGCGCTGTTATTGACCTCATATGACATCACTCATGACATGTTCTATGATATCATTTATGACATCACTCATGACATAGTTTGCATAGCGGTGGATAACTAGTGTAATACTTTTCAACTTAATTTTGTACATTTTGTGTCTAGCTAATGGGTGTAAGTGTTTACAAAACACGTGATCATAATGCACCATAGCTGTATAGAGGTATTGAACATGTTATAAATCTTTGTATTAAAGAGTAATTCTGTGTGTCAGTGACACTTGACTGGTGTTGAGCATGTTCCACCCACGTTTTTGGTTCTGCATAATAAGTTTTCAACAGAGGAAAGATTCTATGTAGTAGATACTAACTTTTGTAAGAATTACTATATATAGATTTGCCTCAGCATGACAATTCCTCCTTAACATAGAAAAGTGTGTGCACCAGGTACTAAGTTATGTATATATGCTAATTTTGCTAGAAGCAATGAGCTATCTGTAAAGTTTTCACCACAGTATAAAGGGTGCAGGCTGTACGTTCTTTAGCAACTGCAGATCGTGGTTATTTTTAACAAATAGTGTTTTACAACTGTTGCATAGAGAGTGTGCTGTACTTAGTAGATGTGTTTAATACTGTCTTATGTATTTATCACGTGTTTCACTGTCTGCAAACAGTGTGGTACAGAATGAACTCTTTCCATAGTGTGAATACTGTTTACAGTACCCACCTCTCTACTCATATTAAGTTTACTTCTCAATATAGGTTCAGTTAGTGCCCTGTAGTAGGCTATTCTTTTTGAACTGGCATTCACTATTATGGGGCTTTCTCTAAAAAACTGTATAGATATTGAACACTGCAGTCAATGAGTGTTTCCCATATATCTGTGGTTGATTGTTAATTTGATCTATGCTACATGCAAAGTGTATGCTACAGGCTCAATGTTGCATATAATAATGCTAGTTTTTAACATCTAAGTGGGTTGGATCTGGAAGTAGAAATGGGTGATTTTCTCCTCAGCTATTTTGTACTTACTGTCAGGCCTCAAATGCCATACTAATTTATAGAGCAATATGTGTGAAAGTGAAATTTGGATGATGCACGGGTGTGCAATTCCTCCAGCCGGACTCCCAGGACATATTGTTTGGGGTCAATGACAACAGGTTTTCATGTTTATTTTGTCCTTGGGACAAGTGGGACCAACCCTCTGCAGCACAACCCCTTTGGCTTCCAGTTAACAGTATCACATTATGATTCAGGAAAGGGCACTGTCTGCAGTTAAAGTTATATTTGTGCCCATATGTTAATGATGTTCAAACTTATATTTAATGTTCAATAATTCAAAGCCTTTATTATTAGAATAAGCGCCCTAAGGAAATGTTATAAGCTCAGACTGCACAGCCGAGAGTGATCCCTGTGTAAAAAGTGTACACACGTTTGCAAAGTGTAACGATATCAGGCTATGTGTAATGCTCCCAGAATGCTCTCTGATTTGATACAAATATTTGCAGAAGTATGAAAGCAACATTAGTGAGTCTTTGCTTTCAAATTAAATGGTCACAAAAAATGCAAATGGGAAAACAAATGCTGTGCTAAACTACTGTGAACCATTTCTTTGAAGCATCACCTACTAAAATGTGCTGATGCATGCTAGTATTCCAAAACATAGTCATAATGGAAAATCAGCGCATCCAGTTTTAATGAGATTATGGGAAACATGAAAAAAAAACAATACTTGGCAAAGCCAACAGATCTGACATCTATGGTTAAGCTTTTGGTTTTGTCAATGTGCGTGTCTTGTTTTGACATGGTTTTTGTAAACCTTTACTGCTATGGGAGCTGCCAGGCCCTCACCATTATAACAAACTGCCAAAAAGCAATCATATTTCTGGTCTCAAAAAGCACACATTAACACAGTTAGCTCTGGCACTGAACAAAACTAATTTGTGTGCCCATATGATCCTGTTAAATTAAGAGAATGCTGTCACTCACAGTACAGCCAGTCTGTAGGTTGATATAAAGGAAGAGAAACAGAATTTTAATTAAAACAAAAGGTCTTGGTTAATTGAAGACCTAATTACGGGCCTAATTCTTAAATAAAGTTAGAAGCGTGCACCCATGGTGATTATGCCCTTCCAATAGTGCTGATTTACAGCTTTCATGAACTTACAATTATTTACAGAAGTAGGCCAGGACATCATACTCCTAGGAAATATTTTTGAACAAGCAAATGTGCATGTGTAGTTTTGCTTATATGAAAATCTGTGGAGCGCTTACACGTTCACTTTTCCTCCAAACACTTTTTTTCCAACCTTGGAAGAAGTTTTATATCTGCCCTTTTCAGGAGTAAATTTCCAGCCTTTCTCAGTATGGGAAAAGATTAGAGAACAATAGTGAAAACCCCTAAAACATGCAAGTTAGTATGTTTGCACAGACGCCAAAGCGCATCCCAACACTGGAACTATTGGTTAGTGCTACCTTTAGCCTCAGTATGTAGATCTTTGGAAAGGTGACAAAATGCAGGAATTGCTAGAATTAAAACCCTACTATAGTATTAGCCCTGGCATAATTAGAGAGGCTATTATCAGAGCTCTTACATAATGAGATTGCTGCCATAATTTATCACTGCACTACATAGCACCAAAGAGACAAGTGGATTTTGTTACAGGACAGGTAGATTTGTGAAGCAACCTGTCCCACGGACAAGCAGATATTCTATTGAATTCCACATCCATGTGAGTATATTGGCTAATGGCAGATGCTTGCATCAACATTCAGTTTATGAGACACACCCTGTCAGAGGTGCTATCGCTTTAGAATCCTTAATGGCTTGGGTTGTATTGAAGAAGATCATGAAATGTCCTGTCTGGGCCTCAGATTCTGTGTTGAAATGTTTTTATTTCAAATCTGTGGCAAGCATAGGTAATTTCATTATCAATAAACTTTAAACAAGCAAAAGCCTTGCCTCCGATCCTGGAATAAGATGTCAATGTTCCTACCCTTTTTATCTGAAAAGTTTCAGTTCTATTAAGGATAAAGAGGTCCGAATTATCCCCATCAACTCTAGGTGCAATTGTCACATTGCTGAGACTCACACCCTCTCACAGTAAAACGTAGCAAGTGGTAAAATGTTGTGAATGTAATGGCCTAATAAAACATGAGATTCTGCAATCCTGTATTAAAAACCTGTGCATATGCTATGGATGATCATGTATTACTGTATATTGAGTGGCAAAACATGGACTGATTCGGATGTATGGACAACAAGCCTTGGACAAACGTTCTACATTTGGCTATGTCACAAGGAAAAGAGGATGATCGCATATAAGTATTGTATGAAACTGTCTCTTTTTGGATGATTGCTCTCCAATGTTTGGACTGAATCATCTGTTTTTTTGACTGTACAGTGCAATAGGACCAGCTAAGAAAGCCCAGTGCAAGACCCCAGTGCGCTAACCCCAGTGCTGTGACTTCTCAAATATGTATGTGGAATTGGCAAATCCCTCATTGGTATCTTTACTTACCGATAGGCCCCCTAGTATAAGTAAAAAATGTACCAAGGGCTAGTAAGTTAAATGTCACTAGTTGACTGCAACACTCATTGTGCTGCCACTACAGTGATTGAGTGAAAACATAGCTCTAGGTCTGCTACTGCAGCCTAATCAGGTAGCTTTTAAACTGCCAGCCCGACAAAGCAAAATAAACTCTTTTGCCAAGTCAAAATCTTCCTTTTAATTTTTGTAAGTGACCCCTATGGGAGGCTTTAGGAGCCCACAAGCCAGGGTGTCAAATATTAAAAAGCATGGTGTAGGAAAATGGCTCCCTGTTGCAGTTACCCACTTTTTGCCTGATATTGAGGCTGACTTGACTAAGAGGTGTGCTGGGACCCTGCTGACCAGGCCCCAGCACCAGTGTTCTTTTACTAAAAATGTACCATTGTTTCCACAATTGGCACACCTCCGGCACACAGGTAAGTTCCTTGTAAAAGGTACCAGTGGTACCAAGGGCCCTGTGACCAGGGAAGGTCCCTAAGGGCTGCAGTATGTGTTATGCCACCCTAAGGGACTCCTCAACTAACACATGCACACTGCCATTGCAGATTGTGTGTGTCGGTGGGGAGAAGAAGGCAAAGTCGACATGGCATCCCCCTCAGGATGCCATGCACACAAAATACTGCCTGTGGCATAGGTAAGTCACCCCTCTATCAGGCCTTATAGCCCTAAGGCAGGATGCACTATACCACAGGTGAGGGCATAGCTGCATGAGCAATATGCCCCTACAGTGTCTAAGTTCATTCTTAGACATTGTAAGTACAGTGTGGCCATATTAAGTATATGGTCTGGGAGTTTGTCAAAACGAACTCCACAGCTCCATAATGGCTACACCGAATATTGGGAAGTTTGGTATCAAACTTCTCAGAATAATAAACCCACACTGATGCCAGTGCTGGATTTATACAAAAATGCACACAGACGGCATCTTAGAAGATGCCCCTGTATTTTACCCAATCCTTCAGTGCAGGACTGACTGGTCTGTGCCAGCCTACCACTGAGATGAGTTTCTGACCCCCTGGGGTGAGAGCCTTTGTGCCCTCTGAGGCCAGAAACAAAGCCTGCACTGGGTGGAGGTGCTTAACACCTCCCCCCTGCAGGAACTGTAACACCTAGCAGTGAGCCTCAAAGGCTCAGGCTTCATATTACAATGCCCCATGGCACTCCAGCTAGTGGAGATGCCCACCCCCTGGACACAGCCCCCACGTTTGGCAGCAAGTCCAGAGGAGATAATGAGAAAAACAAGTAGGAGTCACCCACCAGTAAGGACAGCCCCTAAGGTTTCCTGAGCTGAGGTGACCCCTGCCTTTAGAAATCCTCCATCTTGGTTTTGGAGGGTTCCCCCAATAGGAATAGGAATGTTCCCCCTCCCCTCAGAGAGGAGGCACAAAGAGGATGTAGCCACCCTCAATGACAGTAGCCATTGGCTACTGCCCCCAGACCTAAACACACCCCTAAATTCAGTATTTAGGGGCGATCCTGAACCCAGGAAATCAGATTCCTGCAACCTACACAAAGAAGAAGGACTGCTGACCTGAAAGCCCTGCAGAGACAACGGAGACGACAACTGATTTGGCCCCACCCCTACCGGCCTGTCTCCAGACTCAAAGAGTCTGCACAGTGACGCATCCGACAGGGACCAGCAACCTCTGAGGACTCACAGGACTGCCCTGAACTGAAGGACCAAGAAACTCCAGAGAACAGCGGCACTGTTCACCAACAGCAACATTTTTGCAACTTTGAAGCAACTTTTAAAGAACTCACTCTTCCCACCAGAAGCGTGAGACTTCACACTCTGCACCCAACGCCCCCGGCTCGAGCTACAGAGAACTAACACTGCAGAGAGGACTCCCAGGCAACTGCAACTTTGTGAGTAACCTGAGACAACCCCCCTGCACCCCCACAGTGATGCCTGCAGAGAAGATCCAGAAGCTCCCCCTGACTGCGACTGCCTGCTAACAAAGAACCTGACGCCTGGACCAAGCACTGCACTTGCAGCCCCCAGGAACCGAAAGGAACCAAACTCCAGTGCAGGAGTGACCAGCAGGCGGCCCTCTTCCTAGCCCAGTTGGTGGCTGGCCAGAGAAGCCCCCAGTGCCCTGCCTGCATCGCCTAAGTGACCTCTTGGTCCCTCCAGTGCTTTCAATAGCAAACCCAACGCCAACTTTGCACACTGCACACGGCCGCCCCTGTGCCGCTGAAGGTGTGTTTTGTGTGCCTGTTTGTGCCCCCCCAGTGTGCTACACAATCTCCCTGGTCTGCTCCTTGAGGGGGCCGGTACTTACCTGCCAGCAGACCAGAACTGGAGCACTCCTGTTCTCCATAGGCGCCTATGTGTTTTGGGCCCTTCTTTGACCTCTGCACCTGACCGGCCCTGTGTTGCTGGTGCGGTGGCTTTGGGGTTGCCTTGAACCCCCAACGGTGGGCTGCCTATCCCCAGGAGACTGACTTTGTAAGTGCTTTACTTACCTGCAAAAACTAACCATACTTACCTCCCCAGGAACTGTTGATTTTCGCACTGTGTCCACTGTTAAAATAGCTTATTGCCATTTTAACCTATACTGTGTATACTACTGTTTTAATTCAAAGTTCCCCGCTTACCTGTGTGGAGTACCTTGCATTTTATGTATTTACTTCAAATCTTGAATCTTGTGGTTCTAAAATAAATTAAGAAAATATATTTTTCTATGTAAAAACTATTGGCCTGGTGTTATGTCTTTGAGTGTGTGTTCCTCATTTATTGCCTGTGTGTGTACAACAAATACTTAACACTACCCTCTGATAAGCCTACTGCTCAACCACACTACCACAAAATAGAGCATTCGAATTATCTAATTTTGCCACTATCAAACTCTAAGGGGAACCCGTGGACTCGGTGCACACTATCTCTGACTTTGAGATAGTATATACAGAGCCAACTTCCTACACATGGCATGTTCCTTTGTATTTGACATGTCCTGACAGTGAAAACACACAATTGTCGTTTTCAGTCTAGCCAGCCTGGTAGTCCCATTGGCTAACATGGAGTTACACTAGCCTGTACGCTAAGTGCTACTGTTCAGTTAGGTCCATCAAATATAGTACTACAAGGTAGCAAATAATTGTTACATTAAACCAGACTTAATACTAAAATCTGATTTAAAGTAATTTTTAATGCAAAGGCAACTTTAGAAAATCACCACTTTCTTGTCCCAAAATTATGGTAGCTGTTGCTGATTGACTGCAGCGGTTGTCATTCGAAACAGCCTTCTGCCCTCTTGCAAAAAAAAGAGGTGTGAAACACTCTAAGGAAGGAGAAAAAAAGGTCTGCTGGAGGAAGGATATGTGACCTCCTTCCTGCAGGATGGCCCAAGAGCAGTGACCACAGATGGCCCATCTTCCAAGCGGGCTCCTCCTCTGAGAGGCAAGTGTGAGTCACACTTTAGCTTGCCAAATTCTTTGTGGAGGTAGACAGGATTTCAGAGAGAGAGGCTGCTCCTACTGTTGACTTTGTGGAGAGAAACCCCAAAGGCAGTACGGTGCCAAGGACCAGTGAGTGGACTTGAAGGGCTAGTTGGCTGGTCTCCTGTTAATCTTTTGTTAATTCTGAGAAATCAGTGATTGTATCCTTATAACACACAGGGGGTGATTCTCACCCTGGCGGGCGGCGGAGGCCGCCCGCCAGAGTTCCCCACTCCAAAATACCGCTCCGCGGTCGAAAGACCGCTGAGGGTATTTTGGGATTTGCACTGGGCTGGCGGGCGACCGCCAAAAGGACGCCCGCCAGCCCAGTGCAAATCATCCTTCCCACGTGGACGCCGGCTCAGAATTGAGCCGGCGGAGTGGGAAGGTGCGACGGGTGCAGTGGCACCCGTCGCGTATTTCAGCATCTGCAAGGCAGACACTGAAATACAAAGTGGGGCCCTCTTACGGGGGCCCCTGCAGTGCCCATGCCATTGGCATGGGCACTGCAGGGGCCCCCAGGGGCCCCACGACACCCCATACCGCCATCCTGTTCCTGGCGGGCGAACCGCCAGGAACAGGATGGCGGTATGGGGTGTCAGAATCCCCCATGGCGGCGCAGCAAGCTGCGCCGCCATGGGGGATTCCCAGGGCAGCGGAAAACCGGCGGGAGACCGCCGGTTTTCCCTTTCTGGCCGCGGCTGAACCGCCGCAGTCAGAATACCCTGTGGAGCACCGCCAGCCTGTTGGCGGTGCTCCCTCCAACCCTGGCCCCGGCGGTCCATGACCGCCGGGGTCAGAATGACCCCCACAGTATCTTGGATGCGTCAAAAACAAAGATGATGCAGGATGCAAAAGAGGTGAAGTGTCTGAAAAGCAAGCAATGCACTTATTATTTTCAAGCGGGCAGGTGATGCGCGGATTCTTTTCCCGTCCGGCTGGCGATGCGTGGATTCTTTTCCTGCCGGACTAGCGATGGGTCATTTACCGGCTGTGGAGCATCGTCAATAAATAAAATGATGCCCAGGGATGATGTGTGGTAAATCCAGGCACACAGCAACTATGGAACTGTGCTGAAACTGGTGATGCATCGATTTTGCAGCTGTTAAACAAGTGCTGCATCGATTTTTCTGCTCAGGTTACCAGCTTCCACTTTCAAGGGCTCAGGGACCGGATTTAGCACCACTTAGCAAGTCATAACTCTCAACAGAACCGGCCAGGCACTGGCAGATGAAGTCTTTGATGTCCCTGAGACTTCACAACAGGAGGCAAGCTCAATTTAAGCCCCTGGAGAACCTTGGAAAGCAGGATGTAGAAAGCAAAGTCTGGTTCTTTCACTCCCAGGACAGAAACAAGAAGCAGCTGGCCAGCAAAGCAACAGGCAGGGTAGCAGTTCCTCCTACAGCATCCAGATCTTCTTCCTGGCAGAATGTCCTCAGTCCAGAAGTGTTTTAAAGTTTTGGGGTCAGCAGTCCAATACTTATACTCATTTCTGCCTTTGAAGTAGGCAAACATCAAAGAAAAGTCTTTGTAATGCACAAGACCCTGCCTCTCCCTCTCCTGGACCCAGACACACTCTAAGGGGTTGGAGACTGCTTTGTGTAAGGACAGACACAGCCCTATTCAGGTGCAAGTTTCAGCTCCTCCCTCAACTCTAGCCCAGGAAGACTCATCAGGATATGTAGAACAAACCTCAGCTCCCTTTGTGTGACTGTACAGAGTGAATTCACAAACAGCCCAACTGTCATTCTGACCCAGATGTGTAGTCCGCAGCCAAGCAGAGCCACAGAGTGGTTAAGCAAGAAAACAACTACTTTCCAAAAGTGCCATTTTCAAACTTACAAACTAAAAACCAACTTTACCAAAAGAAGTATTTTTAAATTGTGAGTTCAGAGACCCCAAACTCATGATCTCCATCTGCTCCCAAGGGGAAATTACACTTAAAACCTATTTCAAGGCAAACCCCATGTTGACCTATAGGTGAGATAGGCCATGCAATATTGAAAACTGAATTAAGCAGTATTTCACTGTCTGGATATGTACAACACACCAGTACATGTCCTACATTTTAAATACACTGCCCCCCCCTTGGGGTTGCCTTGGGCCTTCCTTAGGGGTGACTTACACATAGTAAAAGGGAAGGTTTGGGCCTTGTAAGTGGGTACACTTGCCAGGTCGAACTGGCCATTCCAAACTGCCCACACAGACACTGCAGTGGCAGGTCTGAGACATGTTGACACAAAGCACTTGCACGTAAGCACTGGTGAGCGGTAGTAAGGTGCTCAGAGTCCTAAAGCCGACAAAACCAGGTCAGAAAAAATAGGAGTATGGAGGCAAAACGTTTGGGGTTAATCCTGCAACAAAGGGCCAGGTCCAACAGTGACATTAGTACTTGGTGACTTATCACAATCCCACAACTAATAATCCACTTTCTCACAAGTATACACTTTTATGCATCATACTGTGTCTATGAAACTGTCCATCTGTAGAAGAGAGAGGAAGAAAGACACTGAAAGTTGTAGTCCAACCATCTTACCGCATTGGTTGTGTTACAGTTGATATGTTATTATGAGAATATGCCAATGAGTTGCGTATATTTACTAATGAGAAAATTTGACATTTGATTAACGGTAATTGAAAATAACGTGTAATGTGCAAAATGTGCCCACGGGGAGTGGTCATCGTCTGTGTTAACAGTACTAAATAATGTGAAAGTTTAATAATTGTACTAATGTGCTATAATGTGAGATATAAATTTATGTTATGATGCTTCATATTCTTAAATTAGCTGTACCAGAGGCCTAGTCGGCGCTGGGCCTTGCTTGCTTAAACGTGGAGACGTGATGAGCTGCCGCAGACTGGAACTGGAGAAAAGGATCTTGAACTGTACAGAGTTCACCATGAAACACTGCTAGAAAAATCTGCAAACTCACCAGCGGACAGGAGACGATCAGAACAAATTGATACAGTTATGTGTAGAGTAGGCTAAATGTTCTTTCCCAGGACTTGAACAATGGAGCTACAGACTAAGAGCTGGGGGCAACAATTTTGTTACTTGAAGAAACCGGATGATGAACAAGAGGACCAATCATGTTAATGGGACTTGACTCTCAAAATAACGTAGACAAGTGGTAAACAAAAACTATAGGTTAAAGTCATAACCCCTGATAAGGTTGACCAATGGGCAAATTCTGGGACGGACTGAGAGACCCTAATAAAAAGTCATGACTTGAGCGGAGAAATCAGAATGAAGAGGCTGTCCGAAGTGCTGAAACTTGGGCTTGCTTCCTGTGAGCCCGAGCCTTGCTGAAGACTGATGCCCTGGAGACGAAGACTGGCTCGATGCTGATCTATCTTGGATAGGTAGCTACAACCTGACTGACTAAGGAATGCTTTTTCTTTCTAGGTACCAACTGCGCTGTTTTCAAATTGTTTTTCTCTTCTAGATAGATTTTTCCAAATTAATGATTTTGACTAAATTGTTTTTGCATGAAGACCCACATGCTAATGCTAATTTGAGATAGGTAGGCTGACAACGGCGACTTAGGGTGACTTAGACTGACTGACATATATTGCTGAATTATTCAATTGCCCATGAATTGCTATGCTTTGCTTAACGTTGGTTGCATATCAATAAAGTGCTGAGACATTCATTGCTTATGTTGCTAATAAAGTTCAGAAATCATGATATTGCTGAAAAAAGGTTTTTGATTAGAATTGTAACTAATAGGGAATAAACTAACTAACTTTCATATGAGTGATGGTGTTTTTTTATTAGACTAGTTTATGGTATTGCATGTTGACTAGAATACTTGTTGTGGCTATATTTTACTCACTATACTTGACTAGGATACTCTATGCGATCCAAAAGATTCATCGATCTATACGCGTCCCCTAGTAAGTTTCCTTACTAAGGACAAGGCGCGCTAACAGTTTTTGGTAGCAGAGGATGGTTAGTTTCCTTAAGTGCTGAGTAAAAGTTATGATGGTAGTTTAAATTTGAGTATAGTTGTTTAGATTATGAGGTTTGAATTTTGTTTTCTGAAATGATAATGGTGGCAAAGATGATGTTTCCTTGAGTCCAGAAATGACTTTCCCAGATCCTGGATCCCGTAAGTAAGGTTGGGTATGTTCCCGGCGTAGTTGAGATAGTATGAGAGTGGTAGAATTGCACTTGCATAAGCTTAAGCAGATCGCAGGTGAATTGTGATGCATGTGAGGTAAACAGTAGGGAGTTTGCGTGCTTCAGTTTAGAGTTAGTAGGAGTGTGCATACTCCTAAATGGTGTAAGAGCAGGAAAGTCTTCGAACTTCATATGTGTGTGGCACTTTGTGCTAAAAAATTGTCCACATGGATGTTGGTGATGTACGGACCCTGCGTGGTCTAAGACTCCGGAGTATATTGACAAGTGTAGGAGACACTTGGGTATATGTTGTAATCTGTCTGGTTTAATAGGCGTGGTCAACAAGTCTGAATAAATGTACGTTGAATAAAAGAGGCTTTGACTGAAATTTGGCAAGTCCTAGGTGCACCAGGACAGACCCAAAGATCAGTTGAGAGTAAAAGTTGCAGGTCAAATTTTACATGCAGACGTGGGGGACTGAGAAAGAAGAATAGCTAAGGTCCTAGAAAGTGCCTTTTAGTGAAAATCTGTAAGGTCCCTGAAGCGATTGTGTCCCTTCCTGTAGTAAACCAGTGGATTTGTTTTAGTTAATATTTGGTGAAGACTCTCGCAATATAATTGCATTAGTTGAATGAATTTGAGTTGAGGGAGGCGAAGCCGCAAGACTTTGTCAGCCGCTGTGTGATAGTGTGATGTCAGTGTATGCCGCACTGGGATAGGTCGGTTACAGAGAAAAGCCGCAACCAGATTGGCAGCCGTCCGTGAGAGGCAATTGGTTGAGCGAACGGGTGAAGGGAATCTCAGGAGTAAAAGTCATTTCATTTATTGAATTGTAATACATAAAACAGGCTAAATGAAATTTTTCAAGGCATTTAGGAGTGCGATTAAGGGTGAATCTTACATTAAGGCTTCAGTAGTAGAACCAACCCCCCCCCGGCGGATAGTCCAGCCCATCTCGTAATGACAGAAAAATGCATAGCTTCTTGTCTTTGGTTAAAGCAATGGAGCGCATTGACTAAGAATCAAGGAACCCTAGCATTCCCAGAGCATGGAACTTTAAGGATTCTAGACCAATTGCTATTATCATTGTATGACATGAGACCGTTACCGAGACCAGCACAGTTCGAGGCTTTAGCAGTTTGGGAGCTAGTGGCCACACAGCAGCACAAGCTAAAGACTAATAGAAGGATAAAGAAGATAGAAAAATCACTAGCCAAAGCTAGGTGGGATTGGGAACAAAAAAGATGGAGAATGGCAACAATGAAGGAGATTAAGATGTTCCCTGCAATCACGGAAGGTCATGATTCAGACAAGGGAGACGATAACAAGGAAAAGGAGAATGAGGAAAAAAGAAAAGGAAAAAAATCCTATGTAGATGATGACGATTCTGATGTTGAGGATTATACTACGCAGTTATTGAGAGATAGACCTCTGCCTATGACAACTTATGCAGGGGGTCCAGGGAATATTGCTACAGCACCTCCTGCTACTCCTGGGACATCCGAAGGAGCCGCGAATGCTGAACAAACAGAAGGAAGACAGATACCAGGGGTAGTGCAGAGTATGCCAGTTGCAGAAACGAGAGCGGAAGCTCAAGTGCAGGTGCCTACACCTTCAGCATCAGTGATTTACCTGAATGTACCAACTCTTGAGACTGTTTCAAATATTGTGGTGCCGAGGGAGCAGGTGTATCCGCAGCCAATACTAGTTCAGACTGACCCAACTCCAATGTTTCTGCCGCCAGCACAGATACAGAATATGCCAAAGTTTAATCAGATAACAGGGACATCAGTGGATCACGCACCAGTTATGAATCAGGCAATGGGAGTACCACTTACACAAAGTGCAGGTTCCAGTGCAGTTCCAGATGCAATATCGCTGCTGATTACTGTTGGTCCAGCGGTACCCTTACATGCTCAGAACAAATCAGAGGCAGGGGGACAAATTGAGATATCACAGAACTTGGTGAGAAGGGGAACGGGAGATTTAGTACAGTCGACATCATCAAGTATTTGCCAAGGTGAGCTTAAATCTCCTGTGGGATTTAGTCCTCTTGAGGCATTGCCAGATGCTAATCAAAGTCTGAGACTCTTGACTCTGCAAGTTTCAGGAACAGGGATACAGCAGCTGCCAGCGACTAATGCGAGTAACATTTCATTACAGGGGTTAACAGCACAGCAGTTAACTAGTTGGCTGGATAGTTTAAATTCTTCACAAGGTGCTTCAAAGGGGGAAGAGCAGCTGAATCGAGTAGGACTAAATATCGAGGCAAATGAATTGGTTGAAGGAACAATGGGATTGAACAGGTTAGAGTCCTATACTGAAGAAAAGCTGAGGTATCTGTGTCTGAGGATGGTGGGAAGGCAGATGGGCGAAAAGAAAAGATAAACAAAACAAAAACGAGATTCAGAAGGGGAAACAGAGGGAGCAGAGAAGGGAGAAGCAGTCAAAATGCTACCAATGAGGGAAATTCCGGGAGGGCAGTTTGTTTTTGTTCCTTGGCATCGAAGTGACATACTGTCTTTTACTAATGATTATCCTAAAATGAGGAAGAAGCCAGTTGAATGGTACCAGCAGACAGAGAGGCTTGTGAAACTTTCCAAATGTTTGTGGGAAGATTTGAACACCTTTTTTGAGATAGTTGTGCTAGCTGACTTATGGGTCGAGTGCAAAAGGGCAGTAGATTGGCCAACAAGCGAACCTGAGAGGCACAAAATTACAGGCGCATCGTCACCTGAGGTAATTAAAAATTATTACAAGGTGATTGAGTTTTTGAAAACTAGGATTTCACTGAAAAAAAATGATTGGCAGAGAATTGACAGGACGGTTCAGGAAACCAAAGAGTCAATACACACTTACTACGAAAGCTTGTTAAAGGCTTTCAAGGAGTACAGTGGTAAGGAAGCAGTTGAACCAAAGGACATGTTACTTTTTGTACTTAAATTTGTTGAAGGGTTGAGACCTGAAGTAGGTCAGATGATTAAGAATCATTTGATTTGTTGGCAAGCAAAGCCGATTGATGAGGTGCTGCAGTATGCTAAATATTGTAGTGATGAGACTGAATTAAAGCAAAAGAAGTTGAAGGAAAAGGCAAAGGTGATGCAGATTAAGGGAGCACAATCAGGAGTGCAAGAAGCTTTAGTGCCGCCGATGCCGCCGCAACAGAGAGCTATCGCGTTTCAGCCTCAAGTGAGGGGTAGAGGATGTGGTATGGAAGTGATGCGTGGCCCGCATCTGAATACAGTGGTCGTTCAGAATGACATGCAGAGGATGAAAAGAATGTTGCCATGTCACCTGTGCGGAAACGTGGGACACTGGAAGCGGGAATGCCCGTTGATGGTGCAGGAAGGAATGATTCAGCAAGGTGATGTCAGTACAGTACAGATAGTAAGAGTCCCCAGAGTGAGGGGCCAAGTCTTGAATGTTCAAACTCGAGGTCAAAACCTTTTACCAGTACAACAGATGCAGGTGGCACAAGCACAATTTACTCCTTTAGCACCGGTACAGCAGCAGATTTCTATGGTGCCTAGACAGCAAATGCACATACCTCAAGCCCCGATGGAGCAGCAACAAGTTATTCTTACTCAGCAGGTCAATGGTCAGAGATCAGATAACAGTAACAATACAGTACACCAATTCCCATTTCACAGTGAGGATGAAATAAACGATGAACAGAGTGACAGTTCTGATGAAGGAGCCTGTATACTTTCCGCATCCTTAGAGGTAGATCAAAGAGGGCCTTTTGTGAAGGGAAAGGTAATGGGACATAAAGTTTCATTCTTGGTCGACACTGGAGCCACGCGCTCCACAGTAAGGAGTATAGAAGTACCTGATTTGCCCCTTTCCGGAAGAACAGAGCAGGTTGTAGGAGTGGAGAATAGGCAATTAACAAATCCTATCACAGAACCAGTACAGATTGAAATTGGGAACTATACAGGACGGCATAGATTTGTGGTGTGTGACTCAAGTCCCGTATCTTTGTTAGGCAGAGACTTATTGTGCAAGACCAAATGTTCCATAAATTGTACAGATGCAGGAATAGAAGTCCAGACAAACAGTGATGACAAAGAAGAGCAAGCATCAACCATGGTTTTTAATGAAGCATTTGAAGACTACCCTTTGATTGAGGTTTTTCCAATGTTCACTTTGAAGGAGTTGCACACAGGTTTACAGGGAACAGTGAAGGAGAAGGTTTGGGATTTGACAGGGAAAGAAGTGGGTTTGATCAAAGATGTGGAGCCTATTAAAATCACCTTGAAGCTGAATGTTGAGTTTCCAAACCTTCCCACAGTACATTATGCCACAGGACGTGTTGATGAAGGTGGCGCAAATAATTGGAGATTTCTTGAAGCAGGGTGTTTTGAAGGAAGTGTTGAGCAGTCCATGTAATTCACTGATAATGGGATTGAAAAAGCCCTGTGGGAAAGTGTGAATTGTGCAGGATTTGCGAAAAGTGAATGACATGGTGGTTAAGTTTTGCCCGATTGTGCGCAATCCAGCAGTGATACTGTTTCAGATTCCATGCGAGGCAGAGTGGTTCACAGTAGTCGATCTGTCACAAGCTTTCTTTTCAGTACCACTTCATGAGGATAGCCAATTTCTCTTCAGTTTCAAATTCCTAGATAAATGCTACAGTTGGTGCAGGCTTCCACAACGGTATACGGAGTCACCATCCTTGTTTAATCAAATCCTGAAAAAGAACCTGGAGTCATTGGAATTACCTTGCCAATCGACTCTTGTACAGTACATTGATGACTTATTGATTGCATCCAGAACAAGGGACGAGTGTAAACATGATTCGATTGTCCTATTGAATCATCTGGGAGACCTTGGTCATAAGGTTTCACCTGCCAAACTGCAATACTGTCAGAAATCTGTCAAATATTTGGGACATCAGATTGAGAAAGGGTTGAGGAGAATTTCCTGAGAAAGGATTACAATGATTTTGCAGAGAAATCCACCGACTTCCCAGAAGGATGTACACATGTTTTTGGGAATGGTAGGATACTGTAGACAATGGATCCCGAATTTTGCTGAGATTGCCAAACCTTTACAACAATTGACACACAAGGGAGTTACAGACCCCATCACTCTAGATGAAGCTCAGATGAGGGCCTTCACTGAATTAAGAGAGAGTTTGTGCAGAGCTCTGGCGTTGGGAATGCCTGATTACACAAAGCCTTTCACACTGTTTTGTCATGAACGTGATGCTTGTTCTTTGTCTGTCTTGACACAGGTCCATGGAGGTGCTTATCACCCAGTAGCCTATTTTTCAGCTATCTTGGACCTGGTTGCAGCAGCTTTACCAGGTTGCCTGCAAGCAGTAGCTGCAGTTGGTCAAAGTCTTTCCCAATGTGAAGGGGTAGTCATGGGATACCCAGTGATGGTAATGGTGCCACATTCAGTTGAAATTTTGCTGACAAGAACAAAAACACAACACTTGACGGGGGCCAGACTAACGAAGTATGAGATGAGTATATTGGGAGCTCCAAATGTTACTTTGAAAAGATGTACAGTGTTGAATCCAGCAACATTATTGCCAAGTTATACTCTTGAAGTCGAAAAAGAGGACGATATAGAGCATGATTGTCTTGAAGTTACAGATCTCTGTACAAAGCCTAGACCTGATATTAGAAACACTCGACTGGAAGAAAATGAACAAATTGTTTTTGTTGATGGTTCATGCCTTAGAGATGGGACAGGCACATTGAGAGCAGGGTATTCTTTGTGTACAATTACAGGGACCCTGGAAGCATCTTGGCTCCCTGGTGTGTATTCAGCACAAGTTGCAGAATTGGTGGCTCTCACTAGGGCATGTTACGTCTCTACCAGGCTGAGAGTGACAATACACACAGATAGCCAATACGGATTTGGAATTGTTCATGATTTTGGTCAATTGTGGTCTCAAAGAGGGTTCATGACTTCCAGCGCAACCCCAATACGAAATGGTGACAGGATAAAAGAGTTATTGCACACAATACAGTTACCTGAAGAAATTGCTGTAGTAAAATGCAGTGCACATCAGAAAACACCAGACTACATTTCCTTAGGAAATGGATATGCGGATCAGGTAGCAAGATTTTGCGCCCTGAACTGTATATCGTTCAAGGATAAGTGGGAACTAATGCAAGAAGAAGAGACCAGTTGTGCAAATTTTGCTCTAAAAGTAATTGACACCTTAGAGGAATTGAAAACGTTGCAAGAAAATGCAGATAAAGAAGAGAAAAAGCTGTGGGCAAAACTGAAATATATACAAAGATCAGATGAAATCTGGGTATCTGAGGAGGGCCAGATGGTGCTACCGAATTGTCTGTTGTCTCAGATGGCTCGGTATTACCATGGTCAGGCAAACATTGGAAGGGATGCCATGATTAGGTTGTTCAAGGTTGATTGATTCAATCCGAAATTTAGACAAGCAGCTGAGGCAGTGTGCCACAGATGTGTGATTTGCCAGCAGTTGATCGTGGGAAAAGGGACAGTGGTAAATTTGAGCCACACTGGAAGAGCAGGAGGACCATTCAGCAGAATGCAATTGGATTTCATTGAAATGCCTGCATGTGGTGGACTGAAGTACGTGTTGGGAATTGGATGTGTTTAGTCATTGGATTGAAGCATACCCCACACGTAGAAATGACAGTCTCACAGTTGCAAAGCTACTGATTAGAGAGCTGAGACCAAGGTTGGGATTTCCGATCTCTTTAGAATCAGATAGGGGAACGCACTTCAATAAAGAAGTGATTAAACTCTTATGTGCAGCACTGAATATTGAACAGAAGCTACATTGCAGCTATCGTCCAGAAGCATCAGGATTGGTAGAACAAATTAATGGTACCCTGAAATCAAGAATCGCCAAAATGTGCGCAGCCACAAATTTGAAATGGCCAGGTGCAGTACCTTTAGTGCTGATGTCAATGAGAAATGTACCTGACAGGAAGACAGGATTGTCCCCACACGAGATTCTCATGGGAAGAGCAATGAGACTGCCAGCAATACCAGCCAATTCTCGTGTCAAAATCACAGATGATATGGTGTTAGACTACTGCAAAGGTCTACTGCAAAGGGGATCTGGTTCGATCTTTTTCTCAGCAGGTACAAGCTGTTACTCTGCCACCTATCCATGACCCAGGTCACAACCTGAGAGCCGGAATCTGGGTCATGATCAAAAAGTATGTGCGAAACACCTGCCTAGAGCCGCGATGGAGAGGTCCATATCAAGTGGTGTTGACGACTACAACAGCTGTAAAGTTTGCAGGATTGCCCAATTGGATACATGCAAGCCATACCAAAAAGGTGGTGAGTCCACAGGATCATGAAGAAGTGTTGCTGAGAACACCAGCAGCAGCGAAGCGAATAATTCTGCCTGAACAAGAGCCGGAACAAGTCGAGCCGGAAATAGACCCAGAACTAACGGAAGAAGGACCAATCACACCAGTAAGAGACAAGGGTGAGGAAAATCAAGAGACAGAACGTGCAGACAAGGCAGAAGAGGCGTTAAGAGATCCATGAACAGGAGAAGTGCTAACACAAACAAAAGGGACTGAAAAACAAGGAGATTCAGGGGGTCATTCTGACCGCGGCGGTCGGCGCTCGCCGCCCGTCAAGCGGTTCCCGCCGAAAGACCGCTCCGCTTTCCAGCTGGGCCGGCGGGCGACCGCCAGAAGACCGCCGGCAGGCCCAGCGGGACAGCCCCTTCAACAATGATGCCGGCTCGGAATGGAGCCGGCGGAGTTGAAGGGGTGCGACGGGTGCAGTGGCACCCGTCGCGATTTTCACTGTCTGCACAGGAGACAGTGAAAATCTTTGTGGGGCCCTGTTAGGGGGCCCCTGCACTGCCCATGCCAATGGCATGGGCAGTGCAGGGGCCCTGAGGGGCCCCACGGCACCCGTTCCCCCCATCCTGGTTCTGGCGGTGGACACCGCCAGAAACAGGCTGGCGGGAAGGCGGTCGGAATCCCCATGGCGGTGCTGCAAGCAGCGCCGCCATGGCGGATTCCCTGGGCCAGCGGGAAACCGGCGGGAAACCGCCGGCTCCCCTTTTCTGACCGCGGCTTTACCGCCGCGGTCAGAATCGCCCAGGAAGCACCGCCAGCCTGTTGGCGGTGCTTCCGCCGCCCTCCGCCATGGCGGTCATGGACCGCCAAGGTCAGAATGACCCCCTCAGTGCCAGAGCCTGAGGGGGAAAGGGTTGAGGCAAGTCAAAGCAAGAGTGATCTGACTCCTCCCGAACCCGTTGTAGGCCCATCAAAGGAGGGCGCACCAGACAAGGTGAAAGAGAAAAATCTGATCTTAAAGAGATTGTTGACAGAAGGTGTAAGAAAAGGGGATAACTGGCCTGAGTCTCAAATTGGCAAGAAAAAGGACTTGGTAATAAATGAAACCATAGAGGAAGAACAAGATACCACAAAGAAAGATGAACTGAGTGATGGAGAACTGACAGGGGAAAGGAAGTTGAAAAGAAAGAGAGTGGCAAGTCGAAAATACGCAGGACCAGAGTGGGCATACGCCACAACAAGTGATTGGCAGAACAAGTTTATGTCCTTTTGTTTTGACAGAGAAGTTCCAAATCAGTATGTTGATGCAACTTGAAGGAAAGAAACAACAGACTATGTTGCAGAATAAGGAAAGAGATTAAGATTACTGATTTACCGGAGAAGACATTGATAGCCTAAAGAGACATTTAAAACCTGGAGTTGACTAGCTGCTAACCGATTCCGACAAAGGAAGAAGGGGTCTTGTCGTGTGACTTTAAAAGTGTGAAGAAAGAAATATATTTTTGATTTTTGTGTTGCATATTAATTAAGAGTTGAAGACTCTGCTTTCTGATTCTTTACAGATCATGGCTAATTTACATAATAACGTGAGGCATATTAAGTATTGTAGATATTTGAGTGTAGGAATGGCGATTGTGTGTGGAATATTGTTTGTGATAATGAATGTGGGTATGTCAATTCATGAGATGAAAGAAGCAAGGGTTACATTTGTGCATGAAGCTACTACATTAACATCTACAGAGAAGTTTAAATTAGATGAGTGATGTTTGCATGATTATACAAACGCAAAGGGAGAATTGTCTTCTAACGTCTTCTATCGTTTATTGAGTGAGCATGTGGAAACGATGGATGCAAAGGATTGTCTTGTGTGCACACAAATGCCTTCATCTGTGGAAGAAGGGGTTACTTTTCATAGTCTACCTCTGACTTACGGTATAACTTGTAGTTTGTTACTAACACGCTTCTATAACCAGGAGTACATTCAGTACTTTTATTCAAATTATGACTTAGTATTTTCTTTTGTTCCTTTAATTAGATATTTAAGTAAGATAGCTAAAGAGCATGATATAGTATTAGTTAGAGGATTCTTTGAGCCTACACTAACGTATGGCATGGCTTATGCGCATCGTAACAATTTGACTTGCTTATTAACTCTCATGGAAAAGAGCTTTATTGGGCATGCTGACGATAGGAGAAAAGCATTGAAAGAAAAATTAGAAAAAGGATTAGAGAAAAGGACTTACAAAAATGATTATGCTTACACTGCTATTAAAGCACAAGGGAAGTTAGCTTTAGATGCAATACACGTAGGGAAGCTTTGTACATATAAGCCAAAATCATGCACTGACACTTTATTTGTGGAAACGAGTGAATGTAGGCATGTGTTTTTGTTTCAGAGTAAATGGACGTTCATGTTGAATGGTGCCGACCCTGTGATTTCTGGCATCTATTACATTTGTGGACTTAATGCTTATTACCGACTCCCTAAGGGATGGTATGGGACATGTTATTTGGGAATAGTATTCCCTAAAATCTATCAAATAGATGATTTGCAAAAGATACTGAAAATGACTGAGTTACACCGAATGAGACAAAGAAGAGAAACAGCCTCTGCAATAGTAGGGGATATTTTTGGAGCAGTAATTCCTTCAGTAGGAGTTATATTAAATACAAACAAGAAACAAAAGTTGTCAACTATAGTAGATAATACGTTACCTAACTTTACAGGAGCTATATTATTACTAAACACTGAGTTAGCTGCGGATAGAGCTATGACGCTTCAAAACAGGCTTGCTTTAGACATAATATTAGCGAAGGACAGAGGAATCTGCAAAATGATTAACGAAAAGCACTGTTGTCTGTATATACCTGCAAATAAGAAAGTAGTAAAAGAATTGCTTACTAATTTAACTTATGCAAGTAAGGATTTGAAAGAGTTGAAGGAACCAGGAGTTTGGGAAAAAGTAGGAAATGGATTTGTCACATTAGGCTATTGGTTTAGTCAAATTTGGGGTGGAAAATTGTGGAAAATTGTTCAAGGAATATTAATTGTGATCACTATTATATTAGGATTATGGGGGGCAGGAAAATGATGGCACAAAATTCAATTAAAAGAGCTAAGAATAATCGGAGTGAAGAACTACCTAGAAGAAGAATCTATAGGGAAAATAGAAACAGAAGAGATCAAAATGTAACTGAAAGTAACTTGTAATGTTTGACAAAGAAAGGTATGATGACATATTTAGTCATCAGAGGAGGGACTGTTACAGTTGATATGCTATTATGAGAATATGCTAATGAGTTGCGTATGTTTACTAATAAGAAAATTTGACATTTGATTAACGGTAATGGAAAATAACGTGTAATGTGCAAAATGTGCGCACGGGTAGTGGTCACCATTTGTGTTAAAAGTACTAAAAAATGTGAAAGTTCAATAATTGTACTAATATGCTATAATGAGAGATATACATTTATCTTATGATGCTTCATATTCTTAAATTAGCTATACTAGAGGCCTAGTCAGTGCTGGGCCTTGCTTGCTTAAACGTGGAGACGCGATGAGCTGCCGCAGACTAGAACTGGGGGAAAGGACCTTGAACTGTACAGAGTGCACCATGAAACACTGCTAGAAAAATCTGAAAACTCACCAGCGGACAGGAGACGATCAGAACAAATTGATACACTTATGTGTAGAGTAGGCTAAATGTACTTTCCCAGAACTTGAACAATGGAGCTACAGACTAAGAGCTGGGGGCAGCAATTTCGTTACCTGAAGAAACCGGATGATGTACTCATCGACAAGAGGACCAATCATGTAAATGGCACTTGACTCTCAAAATAACGTAGACAAGTGGTAAACAAAAACTATAGGTTAGAGTCATAACCCCTGATAAGGTTGACCAATGGGCAAATTGTGGGACGGACTGAGAGACCCTACTAAAAAGTCATGACTTGAGGGGAGAAATCAGAACGGAGAGGCGAAAGTTGATGACGACAGGAGACGCTGTCCTAAGTGCTGAAACTTGGGCTTGCTTCCTGTGAGCCCGAGTCTTGCTGAAGACTGATGACCTGGAGACGAAGACTGACTCGTTGCTGATCTATCTTGGATAGGTAGCTATAACCTAACTGACTAATGAATGATGAATGCTTTTTCTTTCTAGGTACCAACTGCGCTGTTTTTAAAATGTTTTTCTCTTCTAGATCGATTTTTCCAAATTAATGATTTTGACTAAATTGTTTTCGCATGAAGACCCACATGCTAATGCTAATTGGAGATAGGTAGGCTGACAAGGGTGGCTTAGGGTGACTTAGACTGACTGACTTATATTGCTGAATTATTCAATTGCTCATGAATTGCTATGCTTTGTTTAACGTTGGTTGCATATTAATAAAGTGCTGAGACATTCATTGCTTATGTTGCTAAAAAGTTCGGAAATCATGATATTGCTAAATAAAGGTTTTTGATTAGAATTGTAACTAATAGGCAATAAAACAAACTAACTTTCATATGACTGATGGTGGTTTTTTATTAGACTAGTTTATGGTATTGCATGTTGACTAGAATACTCGTTGTGGATATATCTTACTCACTATACTTGACTGGGATACCCTATGCGATACAAAAGATTCATCGACCTATATACGTCCCCTTGTAAGTTTACTTACTAAGGACAAGGCACGCTAACAGTTGTGTAAGACAACCAGCTCTCATCTGCACTCAACCATCTTTCTTCACACTGGCCTTCTAAAACCCTGAACATTCCAGTTCTATAGTAAGCTACATATTTACAAGATGCTACACATTCTTCTCCTTATACAATAAACAATACAAATAGATTAAGATAAAACGACATGAAGCATGACAAACTTTCTAGGAACATTATCTGCTACATAAATAATCTTGCCTGTACTTACGTGTTTTTCTTACTCTGTTGCTACATCTCATAACACCAGTTCTCCCAACATCCACCCTGTGTTCATCTGAGTCATGTTTGTTCTCATGTTCACCTGAATTTTGATCAATATAACCTTTAGGTTTCGCAAGCACAACCTTCCTAAATTTGAAATGTAATTGCTCTTCAGTTTTACATCACTGCAAAACAACTTGATCACTTTTAGGGGAACAGAGATTTTTGAGGAGTTGGCAACAGCTTGCGGGTTATTGATTCTGACATAATCCACAACGATATAATGGTATGATGTACCGAATGTCTCAGATAAAAATTTGTATTCCATCCACAAATCTTCTCACACTCTTTAATTCTCCAGTGATCTAAAGACAAAGATAAACCAAACCCTATAGTATTCATTCAAGGAGGGAAAACAAGATTACTAGGCAGCATCCCACAGAAGAGGTCAAATAGATCTCTCTTTGGGCCAGATGTAGGTATATATGATTTTACGACTTGGAAATTGCGAGTCGGAGCGACTTGCAATTTGCGAGTCGCAAAATCATATGCAGAATGTTGTCCATGACATCATCTGCGAATCGCAAGGGGGTTGCAAAGACCCACCTCATTAATATTAATGAGGTGGGTCGCAATTTGCGACCTCCTTGCGATTCCCTGCACTCACAGGGTTGGTGGCCTGCTGGAGACAGCAGACCTCCATGTCTGTGACTGCTTTTTTAATAAAGCAGTAGGTTTTTTTTTTTCCGTATTGCAGCCCGTTTTCCTTAAAGAAAAGCGAGTTGCAATACAAAAGAAAAAATGAAACCATTTGGTTTAATTTTTTCAGAGTAGGCAGTGGTCCATTGGACCACTGCCTGCTCTGAAAAAATATTTTGGGCAACATTCACAAAGGGGAAGGGGTCCCATGGGAACACTCCTTCCTATTTGCGAGTCGCATTCCCATTTTGCGAGTTGGTACCGACTCGCAAAATGGGAATGTGCATCGCTATGCCAGTTTTGCATGGCGCAAACGGTTGCTACATCTGGCCCTTTGTAACAGAATTGGGGCATGGGGCAATCTATAAATTTCAACCCTGGAAAGTACTTTATTACTCTGTCATGCATTCTTCCAATCTAAATAATTACTGAATCCCTCAGCCATCCTCAGGGTGAGAAAGAGCACACTTTTTGTTTTTAATATCTCTAAAAGATAAAAGAATTCCATCTATGACAAACTAATTGGAGCCCAATATCCATACGTATAGTTTTTGGATTCCTTCCCTGCTGAGCATTCCTTTCAAAAAAGCAATTATATTCCACATTTCAATCCCACTTCAGGCCACAAAGAGTACATACCCAGAAGAACAAAGACATATAGCTGTCCCATGGGTCACTGGTCCAAGAACGTCTAACAAAACATCTTCCCAGGCTTCTCATGGAGTTTTTCGCTAAACACTGGCTGCACTCTAGTCTTCCACCCTTTGACGCTATGCACACACTCTAAACAATCTTTGACAGTCCTCGCGACCTACATGTCCAGCCCAGGCCAACAATTATGCATCCTGATCCTTTCCTTGGTCTTACTGATTCCCAGATCATGCTGATAAACTAAACGTATTAGAGAATGTCTAATTAGCCTAGGAGAAATCAACTTTTTCCTCACAATATCGGACCATGTTGTTCGGATAATTCATTCCTTACATCCCAAAGTTTTTCACCCTGAACTTACGCTGTTTAGATTTCCACGCAGAAAGTTCTTGTAAGGTTGTATTTTCAGCCACCAATTTCTTCCAATCTTCTTCACTTACAGCTCCAGCAGTGATTTCACACACTACGTACCCATACAAATCTTAAATATCATCAATTTTATCTTCATTAACCTCATATTGATCACAACCCAGCATGGGGAGACAACCAGTGATCCCATTGCTGGCACTAGGAATATACTTCTCTCAAAGTCATAAACTAGTAAGGATACTACCCATTTATAAGTTTTACAGAGATGGAACAAGTTCTTTCTTGCTGAACACATCCTTAAGCGACTTGTGGTCAGTAATAACTACAACTTGCTGCCCCACAAAAATTTCTTACCTTTTTTTTGGGGCCCAGTGTAAAGAAAAGGCTCCCTGTTGCAGTTACCCCCCACTTTTTGCCTGATACTGATGCTGACTTGACTGAGAAGTGTGCTGGGACCCTGCTAACCAGGCCCCAGCACCAGTGTTCTTTCACCTAAAATGTACCATTGTCTCCACAATTGGCACAACCCTGGCACCCAGGTAAGTCCCTTGTAACTGGTACCCCTGGTACCAAGGGCCCTGATGCCAGGGAAGGTCTCTAAGGGCTGCAGCATGTCTTATACCACCCTAGGGACCCCTCACTCAGCACAGACACACTGCTTGCCAGCTTGTGTGTGCTGGTGGGGAGAAAATGACTAAGTCGACATGGCACTCCCCTCAGGGTGCCATCCCAACCTCACACTGCCTGTGGCATAGGTAAGTCAACTCTCTAGCAGGCCTTACAGCCCTAAGGCAGGGTGCACTATACCACAGGTGAGGGAATATGTGCATGAGCACTATGCCCCTACAGTGTCTAAGCAAAACCTTAGACATTGTAAGTGCAGGGTAGCCATAAGAGTATATGGTCTGGGAGTCTGTCAAAAACGAACTCCACAGCTCCATAATGGCTACACTGAATACTGGGAAGTTTAGTATCAAACTTCTCAGAATAATAAATCCACACTGATGCCAGTGTTGGATTTATTAAACAATGCACACAGAGTGCATCTTAGAGATGCCCCCTGTATTTTACCCAATTGTTCAGTGCAGGACTGACTGGTCTGTGCCAGCCTGCTGCTGAGAGACGAGTTTATGACCTCATGCGGTGAGAGCCTTTGTGCTCTCTGAGGACAGAAACAAAGCCTGCTCTGGGTGGAGGTGCTTCACACCTCCCCCCTGCAGGAACTGTAACACCTAGCAGTGAGCTTCAAAGGCTCAAGCTTCGTGTTACAATGCCCCAGGGCACTCCAGCTAGAGGAGATGCCCGCCCCCTGGACACAGCCCCCACTTTTGGCGGCAAGTCCAGGAGAAATAATGAGAATAACAAGGAGGAGTCACTGGCCAGTCAGGACAGCCCCTAAGGTGTCCTGAGCTGAAGTGACTCTAACTTTTAGAAATCCTCCATCTTGCAGATGGACGATTCCCCCAATAGGGATAGGAATGTGACCCCCTCTCCTTGGGAGGAGGCACAAAGAGGGTGTACCCACCCTCAGGGCTAGTAGCCATTGGCTACTAACCCCCCAGACCTAAACACGCCCTTAAATTTAGTATTTAAGGGCTCCCCTGAACCTAAGAATTGAGATTCCTGCAACTTACCGAAGAAGAAGACTGCTGAGCTGAAAACCCCTGCAGAAGAAGAAAGAAGACACCAACTGCTTTGGCCCCAGTCCTACCGGCTTGTCTCCTGCCTTCTAAAGAAACCTGTTCCAGCGACGCTTTCTCCAGGACCAGCGACCTCTGAATCCTCAGAGGACTGCCCTGCTTCAAGAGGAACAAGAAACTCCTGAGGACAGCGGCCCTGCTCCAAAAAGACTGCAACTTTGTTTCAGAGGAGCAGATTTAAAGACCCCTGCAATCCCCGCAAGAAGCGTAAGACTTGCAACACTGCACCCGACGACCCCGACTCGATTGGTGGAGAAACAACGCTACAGGGAGGACCCTCCGGCGACTCCAAGACTGTGAGTAACCAAAGTTGTCCCCCCTGAGCCCCCACAGCGACGCCTGCAGAGGGAATCCCGAGGCTCCCCCTGACCGCGACTGCCTGACTCTAAAATCCCGACTGCTGGAAAAGACCCTACACCCGCAGCCCCCAGCACCTGAAGGATCGGAACTTCAGTGCAGGAGTGACCCCCAGGAGGCCCTCTCCCTTGCCCAGGTGGTGGCTACCCCGAGGAGCCCCCCCTTGCCTGCCTGCACCGCTGAAGAGACCCCTTGGTCTCCCATTGATTTACATTGCGAACCCGACGCTTGTTTGCACACTGCACCCGGCCACCCCCGCGCTGCTGAGGGTGTACTTTCTGTGTGGACTGGTGTCCCCCCTGGTGCCCTACAAAACCCCCCTGGTCTGCCCTCCGAAGACGCGGGTACTTACCTGCTGGCAGACCGGAACCGGGGCACCCCCTTCTCTCCATTGAAGCCTATGCGTTTTGGGCACCACTTTGAACTCTGCACCTGACCGGCCCTGAGCTGCTGGTATGGTGACTTTGGGGTTGCTCTGAACCCCCCACGGTGGGCTACCTTGGACCCCAATCTTAACCCCGTAGGTGGTTTACTTACCTGCAAGAACTAACAATACTTTACCTCCCCCAGGAACTGTGAAAATTGCAGTGTGTCCACTTTTAAAACAGCTTATTGTGTTTTATGAAAAAAGTATATATGCTACTGTGATTATTCAAAGTTCCTAAAGTACTTACCTGCAATACCTTTCAAATGAGATATGACATGTAGAATTTGAACCTGTGGTTCTTAAAATAAACTAAGAAAAGTTATTTTTCTATAACAAAACCTATTGGCCTGGATTTGTCTCTGAGTGTGTGTTCCTCATTTATTGCCTGTGTGTATGTACAACAAATGCTTAACACTACTCCTTTGATAAGCCTACTGCTCGACCACACTACCACAAAATAGAGCATTAGTATTATCTCCTTTTGCCACTATCTTACCTCTAAGGGGAACCCTTGGACTCTGTGCATACTATTCCTTACTTTGAAATAGTGCATACAGAGCCAACTTCCTACATTGGTGGATCAGCGGCGGGGTACAAGACTTTGCATTTGCTGGACTACTCAGCCAATACCTGATCACACGACAAATTCCAAAAATTGTCATTAGAAATTGATTTTTGCAATTTAAGCTATTTTTCTAAATTTTTTAAAGTCCTGCTAGGGCCTTGTGTTAGTCCCTGTTAGCATTTCTTTTAGAGTTTAAAAGTTTTGTGAAAGTTTGAATTAGAACCTAGAACTAGTTTTAGATTCTTAAAAAGTATTCCAACTTTTAGAAGCATAATGTCTAGAACAGAGATGAATGTGGTGGAACTCGACACCACCCCTTACCTCCATCTTAAGATGAGGGAGCTAAGGTCACTCTGTAAAATAAAGAAAATAACAATGGGCCCCAGACCTTCCAAACTACAGCTCCAGGAGCTTTTGGCAGAGTTTGAAAGAGACAACCCCTCTGAGGATGGCAACACAGAGGATGAAGATAGTGACTTGGAGGGCAATTCCCCCCTCCAGTCCTACTTAGGGAGAACAGGGCTGCTCAAGCCCTGACTCCAAATATAATAGTCAGAGATGCTGTTTCCCTCACAGGAGAGACCAACATCTCTGAAATCACTGAGGATAACTGCAGTGAAGAGGACATCCAGTTAGCCAGGATGGCCAAAAGATTGGCTTTGGAAAGACAGATCCTAGCCATAGAAAGGGAAAGACAAGAGATGGGCCTAGGACCCATCAATGGTGGCAGCAACTTAAATAGGGTCAGAGATTCACCTGACATGTTGAAAATCCCTAAAGGGATTGTGACTAAATATGAAGATGGTGATGACATCACCAAATGGTTCACAGCTTTTGAGAGGGCTTGTGCAACCAGAAAAGTAAACAGATCTCACTGGGGTGCTCTCCTTTGGGAAATGTTCACTGGAAAGTGTAGGGATAGACTCCTCACACTCTCTGGAAAAGATGCCGAATCTTATGACCTCATGAAGGGAACCCTGATTGAGGGCTTTGGATTCTCCACTGAGGAGTATAGAATTAGATTCAGGGGGGCTCAAAAATCCTCGAGCCAGACCTGGGTCGATTTTGTTGACTACTCAGTGAAAATACTGGATGGTTGGGTAACTGGAAATGAAGTGCATGACTATGTTGGGCTTTATAATTTGTTTATGAAAGAACACATTTTAAGGAACTGCTTCAATGAAAAGTTGCATCAGTATCTGGTAGACCTAGGTCCAATTTCTCCCCAAGAATTGGGAAAGAAGGCAGACCACTGGGTCAAGACTAGGGTAACCAAAACTTCCACTGGGGGTGACCAAAAGAAAGGGGTTAGAAAGCCTCCCCAGGAGAAAGTGGGTGACACTAGAAACAAAGAAAAAGAGTCCTCGTAAGGGCCCCCGAAAACCGGACCAGGTGGGTGGGACCCGAGACACAACCCAAAACAAAGGTGGGTACCAGGGTAAGAACTGGGATGCCACTAAGGCATGGTGCCAGAACTGTAGACAGACAGGGCACCACACCAAGGACACTTCTTGTCCCAAAAACAAACCCCCTAGCAAAATCCCAGGGGTAACCAGTGTAGCCATTGGGGATGACTCCTCAGATGAGGAGGTCTTCATAGCCTTCAACTGGAAAAAGGGCCCAACAGGTGAGTTGGAGATTCCAAAGGGAAGTAGACACTTCCACCACCTACTGGTGAATGGAATCCCACCCACTGCCCTGAGAGACACTTGTGCCAGTCACACTATTGTGCATGACAGGCTGGTGTTCTCAAACCAGTACATTCCAGGTGAGACTGCCAGAGTAAGAGTTAGCCCAGACAGGGTCACTGATAGGCATGTGGCTTTTGTGCCCATAGAAGTGGGTGGGACTTTTAGCTGGAGAAGGGTGGTAGTCAGTACAGACCTCCCCCTTGATTGTCTCCTTGGAAATGACTACCCAGAGGTTAGTCAGAGCCCACAAGAGGAACTGGTCCAGTGCCAGTCCTCTCCCAAGGATTCTGGAGTTCCTGCCTCTGCAGTAAATGCAAGTAGGCCCCAGAAGAAAAAGAAAAGAAAACAGTGTAGGAAGGGTGGACAACCTTTAGCCAAGGTTCCAGCAAGCCAAGGAGATTCTGCTCCAGTAGGGGAGAACTCCAAAAGTGGCACTGGTAAAGTCCAACCTGACCCACAAGAAGTCCTGGCTAGTCAGGCCACTGTTAAGCCTGAGTGGGTGGCTCCTCAGCTAACAGAAGAAAGAGTGGAATAAGGGTGTTTACTACAAGATGTGGTAACCCCCCACTCTAATACAGCAGACAGGCACCCTGAACCCAAAGAAGCCTGTAACTTAGCCCCTTCCCTTGTAGGTGAAGAGCTAAAGGTGTGGTTATGGGCACTGACAGCTGTCAGTGGCCTCTGCTGGGTGTTAGCCTTTATGGCTGCACTATCCTTGGCATGGTGGTCAGACCCCATGCCAAATAGCAAGTTAGGCCCCCTGACCCTATTGGTCATGGTGGGGTTACTCCAGCTCTGGGTAACCTCTTTGGGTAAGCTAGGGGTGACCCTGGCTAAGATAAGATTAGCAGAGGTGGATACCTCTAACCCCAAAATAGAGAGAATGGGTGAAGACATTAAAAGCACAGACAAGAGGCAATTCAGACTAGGTCCTATCACTGTGGAAGTGGGTCAGTTCCCCAGAGGGAATGACCTGAACAGGAGGATGTAAGGCAGAGTAGGCGCTGCAACAAACCAGCCTATTTACTCTACGATTCCTCGCCTGACAGACTAGGAAGACTCTCCCAGCTTTGGCTGAGTCTCCTGGCCTGTGGGCTGGGGAGGGCTTGTGTAAAGAAATGGCTCCCTGTTGCAGTTACCCCCCACTTTTTGCCTGATACTGATGCTGACTTGACTGAGAAGTGTGTTGGGACCCTGCTAACCAGGCCCCAGCACCAGTGTTCTTTCACCTAAAATGTACCATTGTCTCCACAATTGGCACAACCCTGGCACCCAGGTAAGTCCCTTGTAACTGGTACCAAGGGCCCTGATGCCAGGGAAGGTCTCTAAGGGCTGCAGCATGTCTTATGCCACCCTAGGGACCCCTCACTCAGCACAGACACACTGCTTGCCAGCTTGTGTGTGCTGGTGGGGAGAAAATGACTAAGTCGACATGGCACTCCCCTCAGGGTGCCATGCCAACCTCACACTGCCTGTGGCATAGGTAAGTCAACCCTCTAGCAGGCCTTACAGCCCTAAGGCAGGGTGCACTATACCACAGGTGAGGGCATATATGCATGAGCACTATGCCCCTACAGTGTCTACGCAAAACCTTAGACATTGTAAGTGCAGGGTAGCCATAAGAGTATATGGTCTGGGAGTCTGTCAAAAACGAACTCCACAGCTCCATAATGGCTACACTGAATACTGGGAAGTTTAGTATCAAACTTCTCAGAATAATAAACCCACACTGATGCCAGTGTTGGATTTATTAAACAATGCACACAGAGTGCATCTTAGAGATGCCCCCTGTATTTTACCCAATTGTTCAGTGCAGGACTGACTGGTCTGTGCCAGCCTGCTGCTGAGAGACGAGTTTCTGACCTCATGCGTGAGAGCCTTTGTGCTCTCAGGACAGAAACAAAGCCTGCTCTGGGTGGAGGTGCTTCACACCTCCCCCCTGCAGGAACTGTAACACCTAGAAGTGAGCTTCAAAGGCTCAAGCTTCGTGTTACAATGCCCCAGGGCACTCCAGCTAGTGGAGATGCCCGCCCCCTGGACACAGCCCCCACTTTTGGCGGCAAGTCCAGGAGAAATAATGAGAATAACAAGGAGGAGTCACTGGCCAGTCAGGACAGCCCCTAAGGTGTCCTGAGCTGAGGTGACTCTAACTTTTAGAAATCCTCCATCTTGCAGATGGACGATTCCCCCAGTAGGGATAGGAATGTGACCCCCTCCCCTTGGGAGGAGGCACAAAGAGGGTGTACCCACCCTCAGGGCTAGTAGCCATTGGCTACTAACCCCCCAGACCTAAACACGCCCTTAAATTTAGTATTTAAGGGCTCTCCTGAACCTAAGAATTGAGATTTCTGCAACTTACTGATGAAGAAGACTGCTGAGCTGAAAACCCCTGCAGAAGAAGAAAGAAGACACCAACTGCTTTGGCCCCAGTCCTACCAGCCTGTCTCCTGCCTTCTAAAGAAACCTGTTCCAGCGACGCTTTCTCCAGGACCAGCGACCTCTGAATCCTCAGAGGACTGCCCTGCTTCAAGAGGAACAAGAAACTCCAGAGGACAGCGGCCCTGCTCCAAAAAGACTGCAACTTTGTTTCAGAGGAGCAGATTTAAAGACCCCTGCAATCCCCGCAAGAAGCGTAAGACTTGCAACACTGCACCCGGCGACCCCGACTCGACTGGTGGAGAAACAACGCTACAGGGAGGACCCTCCGGCGACTCCAAGACCGTGAGTAACCAAAGTTGTCCCCCCTGAGCCCCCACAGCGACGCCTGCAGAGGGAATCCCGAGGCTCCTCCTGACCGCGACTGCCTGACTCTAAAATCCCGACAGCTGGAAAAGACCCTGCACCCGCAGCCCCCAGCACCTGAAGGATCGGAACTTCAGTGCAGGAGTGACCCCCAGGAGGCCCTCTCCCTTGCCCAGGTGGTGGCTACCCCGAGGAGCCCCCCCCTTGCCTGCCTGCACCGCTGAAGAGACCCCTTGGTCTCCCATTGATTTACATTGCGAACCCGACGCTTGTTTGCACACTGCACCCGGCCGCCCCCGCGCTGCTGAGGGTGTACGTTCTGTGTGGACTGGTGTACCCCCTGGTGCCCTACAAAACCCCCCTGGTCTGCCCTCCGAAGACGCGGGTACTTACCTGCTGGCAGACCGGAACCGGGGCACCCCCTTCTCTCCATTGAAGCCTATGCGTTTTGGGCACCACTTTGAACTCTGCACCTGACCGGCCCTGAGCTGCTGGTGTGGTGACTTTGGGGTTGCTCTGAACCCCCCACGGTGGGCTACCTTGGACCCCAATCTTAACCCCGTAGGTGGTTTACTTACCTGCAAGAACTAACAATACTTTACCTCCCCCAGGAACTGTGAAAATTGCAGTGTCCACTTTTAAAACAGCTTATTGTGTTTTATGAAAAAAGTATATATGCTACTGTGATTATTCAAAGTTCCTAAAGTACTTACCTGCAATACCTTTCAAATGAGATATGACATGTAGAATTTGAACCTGTGGTTCTTAAAATAAACTAAGAAAATATATTTTTCTATAACAAAACCTATTGGCCTGGATTTGTCTCTGAGTGTGTGTTCCTCATTTATTGCCTCTGTGTATGTACAACAAATGCTTAACACTACTCCTTTGATAAGCCTACTGCTCGACCACACTACCACAAAATAGAGCATTAGTATTATCTCCTTTTGCCACTATCTTACCTCTAAGGGGAACCCTTGGACTCTGTGCATACTATTCCTTACTTTGAAATAGTGCATACAGAGCCAACTTCCTACACCCAGTGAATATATAGAGCCTCTCTCTCAATAACTGAATATCTTAACTTTTGATCTTTCAAACTATGAGACGCAAACATGATAGTTCTCTCATCATCTACTTTCCTTCCCTTACTTTGATTTTCTTGTTTTGTGATTTACAATTTTTCCATACTGTCCCTTCATGCCAAACACTGTACAGACTGCTACAACCTAAAATAAATTGGTCTCTAAGAAACTCTTTGTGTCCCTGCAAATTGTCAGGTAGAGGCCATCTTACATAGAATGGCAACATAGTTTTCTATTGACTCTTGAGCCTTCTGCACCATTTGCTGAAGCAATACCTCTCAGAAACTATGCTAACTTTTGGAAGATAATGTTTGTCCAAATTCTTGAAGCACACCTCAAATTTGTTTAGATCTGCAGCTTCTTCATTGCTCAGCTGAGGAGGATAAACAAGCACCTCCTGTACCTCCGGACCTAAACAATAGACAAGCAGTGAGGTGCTTCAATCCACACTTAAACAAAGTATCACAAACTTTGTCATATTGCCCAAAACATTTCTTTCACTTTGCCCGCCTAATAGCAGGTTCACCTGGGTACAACAGGAAGACAGGAGAGACAGTGACATTTTGCAAAATGAAACTTGTGTTAAATAACAGTAAAAGCATAAACAGTAGTACAATGAAGAACAATGAAAAATAATATATGAAGAAGATCAACACCGTACTCAGTGAAGTACCTGAGAATTACGCCCTCTTGAACACTAGTACTCAATGAACTACCCAAGAAACACCAACCTTTGTGAAATTCCAGAAATGTTCTTTATGTGAGAAGCAGACACAAAAGCAATTGTGTCAATATCTAATATATTGTCTCAAAATCTCTTCCTCTCTTTTGCTATTTTTGTTTTTTTGTTTTTACAAATACCAACTGTTACCCAAACCAGGCAGAGACAAGCTCAACCTGGAGTCTTACAGCCCTCTTGCACTGTTGAATACAGATTATAAAATCCTAGCAAAAATATTGAATGATCGACTTGTCCCTTTAGTGCCACAACTAGTCCATCCGGACCAAAACGGTTTTGTACCTGCCAGAAACACTTCCCTAAATCTTTAACGATTCTTCTGTGAATTTGCACATGCCCCACAGTGATACCCCCACTCGGGGTGCCCGGTACCACATCTGCCTAAGGCTTTTGACTCCCTAGAGTGGCCCTTTTTATTGAAGTACTGCATCGATATGGACTGGGGCCCTGTTTCCTCCGACTGGTTACACTATTATACACCAGCCCCACAGCCAGAATGAGATTAGGCTGCCACATTTTGGACCCCTTAGTGATACAATGTGGGATTTACCAAGGATGTTCGTTGTCTTCCCTCTTATTTTCTCTGGTAATTGAACCCTTAGCCCACCACCTGCGCACTCAGGGACAAAACTGGGTAATCCCCTTAGGAGACATATTCAATCTCCCTTTATGCAGATAATATGTTACTCTATCTTAAGGATGTAGAACCACACATCTCACTATTGCAAACCTGCTGACTGACTTTGCCATTATATGAGGCCTTTGGGTTAACTGGACTAAATCATGTCTCTAGCCTTTCAGCACTTGCACTCCAAACCTGATGTATACGATAAACGGCGTTCAACTTGAGTGGCAACCTGCTACATTTCACTATTTAGGGATACGCATAGATCACAAGCCACAGGACCTCTTAGAGGGCAACCTGGTACAAGCTGTCTCAGCAGTACTTGCGCAGATGTCATTTTGACAGCCACTGCCATTATCAGTGGCAAAGAGAGTGGCCCTGATGAAAATGGTAGTCCTGCCAACATTGTTACATTAGTTTGCCAACCTCCCTCTTTTCATACACTAACCTTTTTTCACTCTTTAGAATGCATAGTGGGTGATCTTATCTGGCACAATACGCATTGAAGAATAGCAATACTCAAGCTTTGTCTCTCTATGGTAAGTGGCGGGCGGCTCAACGTTCCCAACTTCGGGCATTACTACATGGCTTCCCAGCTCCAATGGGTCTTACACTGGTTTGCTGGCACACATCTAGCAGATAGGAACTTGGAGTGGCTACTCACCATCTTTCACTCCCTTGGTAAAATTCCAATATTAAGCATGCCCCTCATCCTTATCAGTGTTACCGCAGGGCCCTTATTATTACTCGGTCAACCACACCATATAACCCGCCACTGCTACTACTTGGTATGCCGCAAGCACACATGCCCACTACCCTCACGGAACTTACACCGTGGAACGCAGCAGGATTGCACAGTGTAGGTGACCTATATAACGACGGAACCCTACTGACTTTAGACGAACTGATAGCTGGTTCTGAGCTCCCACCTGGCCAGTTCTTACTGCACGGCTCATTTATCGGTGTACTGACTAGTCCTACGGAGAGGTGCAACCAGGACCGGCTTTTGGGCGGTGTGAGCGGTGCGACCGCACCGGGCGCTGACCTCAGGGGGGCGCTGTGTGTAGCAATAACTTACGAAACTTGCGGTTTAAAAGCACCTGCTGAAACGTTCCTTGTGCGTTTAGCCTTCAAGAAACAATTAAAATGTCAAGATACCTCTTGGGATTAATATTCCTGCTAGGGAGAGAGATGGGGGTTTTACCAAGTGGCTGCTTTGAGTCAACATAAAGTAGCACAGAGGGTTAATATGCCTGCTGCAAAAACAGAACTATGGGGCATATTTAAGAAAATTGGTGCTGCACTGTGTGCAGCGTCACTTTTCTTGCACCACTTAGCATCCCCCTAACGCCACCATGTGTGCATCATATTTAAAATACGGTGCACCATGGAGGTAGTTAGGGTAGTAGCGTCAGAATTTTTTACGCTAGTCCGGCGCTTTGCAGGATTAGCGTAAAAAATGTTGACACTAATCTTGCAAAGCATCTAGAGGCCCATTGTAACCACTGGAAGCCTCCTTTTAATGCCTGCTCGGAGCAGGCGTTAAAAGTGGCGGAAAAAAATGACGCAAAGAAATCTAACAGATTTATTTGCGTCATTTTGTTGGGTGCCCTAACGGGGGATGCCCCATTTGCATACATTATGCCTAGCGCGGGCATAATGTAGCGCAAAGGGTTACAAAGTGGCGCAATGCATGCATTGCGCCTCTTTGTAAATATGGCGCAGCATTTTTGGCCTTCTAACGTCACATTAGTGTAAAAAATTACCTTAATGTGGCGTTAGAATGTCACTACGGGCTCTTAAAAATGCCCCTATGGCAGTGCTTAATTTGTGCTTGTTGATTCCGGTGCAGACCACTGGCACCTATTTTTGAGGGCTGGCACTTATTTTTCTGCCTCAAGCATTTACTGCGAGAAAAAGACATATATGGGAAAGACGGAGGAAGAGAAAAAGCGTCACAATGGGAAAAAGCAGAAATCCGCAAAAGTGAAATGAAGGGTCAGGGAGTTCCTATAACTGGATTGAAGAGGCCTGAGATGGCTTCAGGATTACTCTGCCTCTGTATTCTATGTTCACACATTTAATTGCAGCAGCCGCATGTTTAAGAGGAGGGCTTTGGGCACCGGCACCTTTTTATTTACAAATTAAGCACTTCCCTATGGGGCATATTTGAAAAAAGTGGTGCTGCACACAGTGCTGCACCACTTTTCTTGCGCCCTTTAGCACCCCCCTAACGCCAACATGTGTGCATCATATTTCATCATCACATTACTTTATTTCGGTAAAAACATACCATAAAAGTGCAATACATAACAATCCAGAAAAAGATTATAAAAGGAATACCAATAAAATAGATAACAAATTCTAAAAAGAGAAATGTTAAAAACAAGATAAACTAATAGTATAAAAGGGTTATCTTTCTCCATAAATATAATGCTTAAGAAACATCCAGTCCCAACTAAAACATCAAGCTAATAGGCTTATACTTAAATACAACAAATGTGCACTATAATACCTGCTTCTAAAAGCTACTACCAAGACTTATTTTTTAAAACCGCTAATCTAAAACGCCATATTGATTCAAGAAATTTTGCCATAGGATAAACTACTTGTACAGATGAATCAGATTTAAGTACTCTCTCAGTAAATAAACAGTTCCTGAAACCCATTTGTTTGCATAGGGGAATAATCAAAAAAGCCCTCTTTTTGTCATATGCACGACATTGAAAAAGGACATGAAGATCGACTCTTCGTTCTTACAACCTATTGGGCATAACTTAGACTTATTGATAGAATTGGGCCATTTATGAGTTAAAGAACACAGAGGAAGAGACCCTATTCTAAATCTAATGAAAAGAGCACGCGCAAATGGAGAGAGTGCTGCATCCATAAAGGGCTCGAACTCATAATGACATTTAAATTGCAGAAAGCTATCAGTCATGGAAGAGGACTTTGAGCCAAAAGGCGTCCTTCAGTTTCTGAGCAGCGTTTTTAGGAATAGAAAATTGATCCTTCCAATAGGACCCCAAGCCAAGGTGAAATAAGGACCGTTCAACATAAGAACACCACCTAATCTTGGTGTTGGGGTTAGAGCCCACCAAATTGAGCAGCCCACATCTAAATGGAATGAGAACGTCTGATGACCATAGCCGAATCCAAAACAATAATCGCCTTAAAGCAGCGATCTGGTTAATAGGAAAAAGATTGTGATTTGTATATTTCTAGAGCAGGAGTCAGGGCAAAACTGCGGGATCGGGTTGCAAATCTCGCAATGCCACCCGCCCTTTGCTTCAGTGATTTCTGGAGATGGGCCTGCCAATGGTGTGAATCTTCTAATTTTACACCTAGAGAATCAAAAGTGCCCACTCTCTCCAGTGGGGTACCTTCTAGGTAAACAGGTCTCTTCATTTTCTGCTTTTTGTCTCCAAACAACATGTATTTCGTTTTTGATGAATTAATTTCCAGACCATGATCTTTACAGAACTCCACGAACCTTGCAAGCAAACATGAAAGGCCCATGGCTGTTCGGGAGAGTAACAAGGTATCGTCAGCGAATAAAAGACTTAGGGCCAGATGTAGCAAACCATTTGCGACTCGCAAACGGCGAAAATCGCCGTTTGCGAGTCGCAAACGTGGGTTTGCCATGCAGAAATGCATATTGCGAGTCGTTACCGACTCGCAATATGCATTTCCGACTCGCAAATAGGAAGGGGTGTTCCCTTCCTATTTGCGAGTCGCAGTGGGATGCAATACCATTTCGCGGTCGCAAATGGCATCGCAGTTACCATCCACTTCAAGTGGATGGTAACCCACTCGCAAATTGGAAGGGGTCCCCATGGGACCCCTTCCAGTTTGTGACTGGACCCAAAAACATTTTTTCAGGGCAGGGAGTGGTCCAAGGGACCACTCCCTGCCCTGAAAAAATACCGAAACAAAAGGTTTCGTTTTTTTTTTAAGTGCAGCTTGTTTTCCTGTAAGGAAAACGGGCTACACTTAAAAAAAAAAACTGCTTTATTTAAAAGCAGGTCACGAACATGGAGGTCTGCTGACGTCAGCAGGCCTCCATGTTAGCGAGTGCCTATACTCGCTATGGGGCCGCAATTTGCGACCCACCTCATGAATATTCATGAGGTGGGTCATTGCGACCCCATAGCGAGTCGCAGTCGGTGTCTGAGACACCGTACTGCATAGCAATTTGCGACTTGCAAATTGCGAGTCGCAGGGACTCGCAATTTGCAAGTCGCAAATTGCCGTTTTGCTACATCTGGCCCATGGGATCTTCTGCCCTCCCATACTAGAGGCATTACTGGGACAATCCAAAAGGTAGGGAATACATGCATTGATAAATAGGAGAAACAGGGTGGGGGCGAGTACACAACCCTGTCTCACGCCATGGACTGTGGGGAATGCTGGAGTCAGATCACCTGCCAGACCCCATCGTACTTTGGCGCAATTGCCTGAATAAAGATCTTTAATTATATTAAGCATGGAGCCGGGGACTCCAGCTTTACTCATGACTTCCCACAGTTTGGGACGCGGGACAAGGTCAAAGGCAGATTTCAAATCAACAAATGCCACAAAAAGATGGCCTGAATCCAGGTCGACGGTCTTCCACTTTATGGTAATAAAGCAGAAAACCTGATTGATAGTACTGACCTTATCTCTGAACCCTGCCTGGATATGGCTTAGAATCTGATTTTTCACTATCCAATGCTTCAGCCTTATTAGCAGCTGGTAGGAAAATAATTTTTGCAAATTGTCTAGTAAGCTGATAGGTTTATAGTTCCCTGGAAGATTCTTCTCGCCTTTCTTGTGTATGGGCACAATTATTGCCTCCTTCCAAGAGTCAGGGTAAGACCTGGTGGACAAGGCAATATTCGATATCCTATTTATGTACCGAGTCCATTTGGGCAGATCTGATTTATATAAATCTGAGGGAATTCCATCCGGTCCAGGTGCCTTCCCTGATTTTTGAGCAAGAATTGCCAACTCAGTTTCTTTTAGAGTGAAAGGGGGAAGAGAGATCGCTGGAGAGCAAAGTGGCGATAACTCTCCGAAACTGATGACAGCGGAATCAGATGTGGGGCCATACAGCTCCCTAAAGTAAGTTAACCAGATGTCAGTGGCAATATGGCATTCTGGGACGGATGAGAGATTTGAGTCCCTACACGTAACCAGAAGCCAAAAAAGTTTGACATCATGGGTCCTAGCCGCCTCGGCCAGTTCGCCCCATAGTCTCTCCTCATGCTCGGATTTACACATCTTGCATGTGGAGACATAAGATCTTCTTGCTCTCGCAATAGCTTCCCGATCCTTAGATCTTAATACTTTAATCAAAAAGCTCTTAGCCTCTCGGCACCTCTTGTCAAACCACTTACTGTTAGATGAAGAGGAGGAATTGCTTCTATTCATGACAGTTTTGGTAAACAACTCCTTAAGGGTCACAAAGAGGTCCACGTGAGAGGACATAAATTCCAATGAGGTTACTACAAAATGATCGCCAAAACACTGGGGCCTGGTCTATTGTAGATATTAATACATAAAACTGGAGTACCTGAGGTTGGCAGTATTGCTATTACCAAAATATCAGGGGAATCTACAAAAATCTCCTTAACTTCATCCACCTCAGTCGTTTTGACCCAGGTGCATAAACCCCCTATTGCCCTACCTATGGGAGACTGCGTAGCATTTTTCATATAAGAACACAACCCTTGCCTATACACACTTTCCGTAGCCCACGTTTCCTGGAACATGCAAATGCAAAAGGTTTCAACATAAGCCCCCCATTCAGAGTCAGCTAGTTTACTTTTAATACCAGCCACATTCCACGACAAAAGCATCCCTGTTAAATGTACAGTGCGACAGGTAGGTTCACTAGTTGAATCGACTAGGGAATGAGTGCTGTTGTGTTCAATATGCGGTACAGGATTAGAGTTCGCAATAAGGACAGATTGAGGATCCCATGAAGTTCAAACACCTGAACTTGACAGGATTCTTGCATGTGATAAAGACTGTGAATCAGGACTAATGCTAGGGTGTAGGAAGTTGGCTCTGTATGCACTATTTCAAAGTAAGGAATAGTATGCACAGAGTCCAAGGGTTCCCCTTAGAGGTAAGATAGTGGCAAAAAGAGATAATACTAATGCTCTATTTTGTGGTAGTGTGGTCGAGCAGTAGGCTTATCAAAGGAGTAGTGTTAAGCATTTGTTGTACATACACACAGGCAATAAATGAGGAACACACACTCAGAGACAAATCCAGCCAATAGGTTTTGTTATAGAAAAATATCTTTTCTTAGTTTATTTTAAGAACCACAGGTTCAAATTTTACATGTAATATCTCATTTGAAAGGTATTGCAGGTAAGTACTTTAGGAACTTTGAATCATTTCATTAGCATGTATACTTTTCACATAAAACACAATAAGCTGTTTTAAAAGTGGACATTTAGTGCAATTTTCACAGTTCCTGGGGGAGGTAAGTTATTGTTAGTTTTAACAGGTAAGTAAGGCACTTACAAGTCTCAGGTTTGGGTCCAAGGTAGCCCACCGTTGGGGGTTCAGAGCAACCCCAAAGTTACCACACCAGCAGCTCAGGGCCGGTCAGGTGCAGAGGTCAAAGAGGTGCCAAAACACATAGGCCTCAATGGAGAGAAGGGGGTGCCCCGGTTCCAGTCTGCCAGCAGGTAAGTACCCGCGTCTTCGGAGGGCAGACCAGGGGGGTTTTGTAGGGCACCGGGGGGGACACAAGTCAGCACAAAAAGTACACCCTCAGCAGCGCGGGGACGGCCGGGTGCAGTGTGTAAACAAGCGTCGGGTTCTCTGTAGATTTCAATGGGAGACCAAGGGGTCTCTTCAGCGGTGCAGGCAGGCACGGGGGGGGCTCCTCGGGGTAGCCACCACCTGGGCAAGGGAGAGGGCCTCCTGGGGGTCACTCCTGCACAGAAGTTCCGTTCCTTCAGGTGCTGGGGGCTGCGGGTGAAGGGTCTTTTTCAGCCGTCGGGACTTTAGGTTCAGGCAGTCGCGGTCAGGGGGAGCCTCGGGATTCCCTCTGCAGGCTTCGCTGTGGGGGCTCAGGGGGGACAACTTTGGTTACTCACGGACTCGGAGTCGCCGGAGGGTCCTGTGGAATCTCAATAGAATTGTCAAAGTCAAGTAATGTAGATGGATATATTTTTACTTTTCTGGAAGAGGAAGGTGGTGTGGTATTGTGTTAAGAATAAGTAAGGAAAAAATAACTTTCATGTATTTAAAATGTATCATATTACTTGTGTAATTGTAGTTCATTGTTTTACTCTTTGTTTATTTGTAACATGTTACTTGGTTTCTTCCGGCCGCCCCTGCTCCATCAATGGGACTGTTTAGAATGTTGGTCAGGACAGTTGGAGAAGGAGCAGAGCAGGAGTGGCTGGAGTTTCCTTTTCTGAGTTGAGAATTATTCTTCAATAAATACGGATTACTGTTTCCTGGTTTCCTGCATCCGAATTACTTCAGGTCCTCCCTGAGGTGTTGGTTCTCCACCAGTCGAGTCGGGGTCGCCGGGTGCAGTGTTGCAAGTCTCACGCTTCTTGCGGGGAGTTGCAGGGGTCTTTAAATCTGCTCCTTTGAAACAAAGTTGCAGTTCTGTTGGAGCAGTGCCGCTGTCCTCGGGAGTTTCTTGTCTTTCTTGAAGTAGGGCAGTCCTCTGAGGATTCAGAGGTCGCTGGTCCTTTGGAAAGCGTCGCTGGAGCAGGTTTCTTTGGAAGGCAGGAGACAGGCCGGTAAGACTGGGGCCAAAGCAGTTGGTGTCTTCTGTTCTTCTTCTGCAGGGGTTTTTCAGCTCAGCAGTCCTCTTCTTCTTGTAGTGTCAGGAATCTAAATTCTTAGGTTCAGGGGAGCCCTTAAATACTAAATTTAAGGGCGTGTTTAGGTCTGGGGGGTTAGTAGCCAATGGCTACTAGCCCTGAGGGTGGGTACACCCTCTTTATGCCTCCTCCCAAGGGGAGGGGGTCACAATCCTATCCCTATTGGGGAATCCTCCTTCTACAAGATGGAGGATTTCTAAAAGTCAGAGTCACCTCAGCTCAGGACACCTTAGGGGCTGTCCTGACTGGCCAGTGACTCCTCCTTGTTTTTCTCATTATCTCTCCTGGACTTGCCGCCAAAAGTGGGGGCTGGGTCCAGGGGGCGGGCATCTCCACTAGCTGGAGTGCCCTGGGGCACTGTAACACGAAGCTTGAGCCTTTGAAGCTCACTGCTAGGTGTTACAGTTCCTGCAGGGGGGAGGTGTGAAGCACCTCCACCCAGAGCAGGCTTTGTTTCTGTCCTCAGAGAGCACAAATGCTCTCACCGCATGGGGTCAGAAACTCGTCTCTCAGCAGCAGGCTGGCACAGACCAGTCAGTCCTGCACTGAACAATTGGGTAAAATACAGGGGGCATCTCTATGATGCCCTCTGTGTGCATTTTTTAATAAATCCAACACTGGCATCAGTGTGGGTTTATTATTCTGAGAAGTTTGATACCAAACTTCCCAGTATTCAGTGTAGCCATTATGGAGCTGTGGAGTTCGTTTTTGATAGATTCCCAGCCCATATATTCTTATGGCTACCCTGCACTTACAATGTCTAAGGTTTTGCTTAGACACTGTAGGGGCATAGTGCTCATGCACATATGCCCTCACCTGTGGTATAGTGCACCCTGCCTTAGGGCTGTAAGGCCTACTAGAGGGGTGACTTAGCTATGCCACAGGCAGTGTGAGGTTGGCATGGCACCCTGAGGGGAGTGCCATGTCGACTTAGTCATTTTCTCCCCACCAGCACACACAAGCTGGCAAGCAGTGTGTCTGTGCTGAGTGAGGGGTCCCTAGGGTGGCATAAGACATGCTGCAGCCCTTAGAGACCTTCCCTGGCATCAGGGCCCTTGGTACCAGGGGTACCAGTTACAAGGGACTTACCTAGGTGCCAGGGTTGTGCCAATTGTGGAAACAATGGTACATTTTAGGTGAAAGAACACTGGTGCTGGGGCCTGGTTAGCAGGGTCCCAGCACACTTCTCAGTCAAGTCAGCATCAGTATCAGGCAAAAAGTGGGGGGTAACTGCAACAGGGAGCCATTTCTTTACACAAGCCCCCCCATCCCACAGGCCAGGAGACTCAGCCAAAGCTGGGAGAGTCTTCCTAGTCTGTCAGGCGAGGAAGAGTAGAGGAAATAGGCTGGTTTGTTGCAGGGCCTACTCTGCCTTACATCCTCCTGTCCAGGTCATTCCCTCTGGGGAACTGACCCACTTCCACAGTGATAGGACCTAGTCTGAATTGCCTCTTGTCTGTGTCTTTAATGTCTCCACCCATTCTCTCTATTTTGGGGTTAGAGGTATCCGCCTCTGCTAATCTTATGTTAGCCAGGGTCACCCCTAGCTTACCCAAAGAGGTTACCCAGAGCTGGAGTAACCCCACCATGACCAACAGGGTCAGGGGGCCTAACTTGCTATTTGGTATGGGGTCAGACCACCATGACAAGGATAGTGCAGCCATAAAGGCTAACACCCAGCAGAGGCCACTGACAGCTGTCAGTGCCCAGAACCACACCTTTAGTTCTTCACCTACAAGGGAAGGGGCTAAGTTACAGGCTTCTTTGGGTTCAGGGTGCCTGTCTGCTGTATTAGAGTGGGGGGTTACCACATCTTGTAGTAAACACCCTTCTTCCACTCTTTCTTCTGTTAGCTGAGGAGCCACCCACTCAGGTTTAACAGTTGCCTGACTAGCCAGGACTTCTTGTGGGTCAGGTTGGACTTTATCAGAGCCACTTTTGGAGTTCTCCCCTACTGGAGCAGAATCTCCTTGGCTTGCTGGGACCTTGGCTAAAGGTTGTCCACCCTTCCTACACTGTTTTCTATTCTTTTTCTTCTGGGGCCTGCTTGCAGTTACTGCAGGGGCAGGATCTCCAGAATCCTTGGGAGAGGACTGGCACTGGACCAGTTCCTCTCTTGGGCTCTGACTAACCTCTGGGTAGTCATTTCCAAGGAGACAATCAAAGGGGAGGTCTGTACTGACTACCACCCTTCTCCAGCTAAAAGTCCCACCCACTTCTATGGGCACAAAAGCCACAGGCCTATCAGTGACCCTGTCTGGGCTAACTCTTACTCTGGCCATCTCACCTGGGATGTACTGGTTGGAGAACACCAGCCTGTCATGCACAATAGTGTGACTGGCACAAGTGTCTCTCAGGGCAGTGGCTGGGATTCCATTCACCAGTAGGTGGTGGAAGTGTCTACTTCCCTCTGGAATCTCCAACTCACCTGTTGGGCCCTTTTTCCAGTGGAAGGCTATGAAGACCTCCTCATCTGAGGAGTCATCCCCAATGGCTACACTGGTCACCCCTGGGATTTTGCTAGGGGGTTTGTTTTTGGGACAAGAAGTGTCCTTGGTGTGGTGCCCTGTCTGTTTACAGTTATGGCACCATGCCTTAGTCCCATCCCAGTTCTTACCCTGGTACCCACCTTTGTTTTGGGTTGTGTCTCGGGGCCCACCCACCTGGTCTGGTTTTTGGGGGCCTACAGAGGACTCTTTTTCTTTGTTTCTAGTGTCACCCACTTTCTCCTGGGGAGGCTTTGTAACCCCTTTCTTTTGGTCACCCCCAGTGGAAGTTTTGGTTACCCTAGTCTTGACCCAGTGGTCTGCCTTCTTTCCCAATTCTTGGGGAGAAATTGGACCTAGGTCTACCAGATACTGATGCAACTTTTCATTGAAGCAGTTACTTAAAATGTGTTCTTTCCTAAACAAATTATAAAGCCCAACATAGTCATGCACTTCATTTCCAGTTACCCAACCATCCAGTGTTTTCACTGAGTAGTCTACAAAATCAACCCAGGTCTGGCTCGAGGATTTTTGAGCCCCCCTGAATCTAATTCTATACTCCTCAGTGGAGAATCCAAAGCCCTCAATCAGGGTACCCTTCATGAGGTCATAAGATTCTGCATCTTTTCCAGAGAGTGTGAGGAGTCTATCCCTACACTTTCCTGTGAACATTTCCCAAAGGAGAGCACCCCAGTGAGATTTGTTCACTTTTCTGGTTACACAAGCCCTCTCAAAAGCTGTGAACCATTTGGTGATGTCATCACCATCTTCATATTTAGTTACAATCCCTTTAGGGATTTTCAACATGTCAGGAGAATCTCTGACCCTATGTATGTTGCTGCCACCATTGATGGGTCCTAGGCCCATCTCTTGTCTTTCCCTTTCTATGGCTAGGATCTGTCTTTCCAAAGCCAATCTTTTGGCCATCCTGGCTAACTGGATGTCCTCTTCACTGGAGTTATCCTCAGTGATTTCAGAGAGGTTGGTCCCTCCTGTGAGGGAACCAGCATCTCTGACTATGATTTGTGGAGTCAGGGCTTGAGAGGCCCTGTCCTCCCTAGATAGGACTGGTGGGGGGGAATCACCCTCCAAGTCACTATACTCATCCTCTGTGTTGCCATCCTCAGAGGGGTTGGCTCTTTCAAACTCTGCCAACAGCTCCTGGAGCTGTAGTTTGGAAGGTCTGGAGCCCATTGCTATTTTCTTTAGTTTACAGAGTGACCTTAGCTCTCTCATCTGTAGATGGAGGTAAGGTGTGGTGTCGAGTTCCACCACATTCACATCTGTATTAGACATTATGGCCCTCATTACGACCCTGGCGGTATAGAACCGCCAGGGCCGCGGCACGCGGGAGCACCGCCGACAGGCCGGCGGTGCCCCGCGGGGCATTCTGACCGCGGCGGCTTAGCCGCGGTCAGTAAAGGGAAACCGGCGGTCTCCCGCCGGTTTCCCGCTGCCCCCAGGAATCCTCCAAGCCGGCGCAGCTTGCTGCGCCGGCTTGGGGATTCCGACTCCCCCTCCCGCCATCCAGTTCCTGGCGGTTCTCCCGCCGGGAACCGGATGGCGGGAGGGGGAGTCGCGGGGCCCCTGGGGGCCCCTGCAGTGCCCATGCCAATGGCATGGGCACTGCAGGGGCCCCCATAAGAGGGCCCCTACAAGTATTTCACTGTCTGCCAAGCAGACAGTGAAATACGCGACGGGTGCAAATGCACCCGTCGCACCTTCCCACTCCGCCGGCTCGATTACGAGCCGGCATCCTCGTGGGAAGGGAGTTTTTCCCTGGGTTGGCGGGCGGTCTTTTGGAGACCGCCCGCCAGCCCAGGGAAAAACTCATAATACCCTCCGCGGTCTTTTGACCGCGGAGCGGTATTATGGAGGGCTGAATTCTGGCGGGCGGCCTCTGCCGCCCGCCAGAATCAGAATGAGGGCCATTGCTTCTAAAAGTTGGAATACTTTTTAAGAAACTAAAACTAGTTCTAGGATCTAATTCAAACTTTTACCAAACTTTTAAACTCTAAAAGAAATGCTAACAGGGACTAACACAAGGCCCTAGCAGGACTTTTAAAAATTTAGAAAAATAGCTCAAAATGCAAAAATCAATTTCTAATGACAATTTTTGGAATTTGTCGTGTGATCAGGTATTGGCTGAGTAGTCCAGCAAATGCAAAGTCTTGTACCCCACCGCTGATCCACCAATGTAGGAAGTTGGCTCTGTATGCACTATTTCAAAGTAAGGAATAGTATGCACAGAGTCCAAGGGTTCCCCTTAGAGGTAAGATAGTGGCAAAAAGAGATAATACTAATGCTCTATTTTGTGGTAGTGTGGTCGAGCAGTAGGCTTATCAAAGGAGTAGTGTTAAGCATTTGTTGTACATACACACAGGCAATAAATGAGGAACACACACTCAGAGACAAATCCAGCCAATAGGTTTTGTTATAGAAAAATATCTTTTCTTAGTTTATTTTAAGAACCACAGGTTCAAATTTTACATGTAATATCTCATTTGAAAGGTATTGCAGGTAAGTACTTTAGGAACTTTGAATCATTTCATTAGCATGTATACTTTTCACATAAAACACAATAAGCTGTTTTAAAAGTGGACATTTAGTGCAATTTTCACAGTTCCTGGGGGAGGTAAGTTATTGTTAGTTTTAACAGGTAAGTAAGTCACTTACAAGTCTTAGGTTTGGGTCCAAGGTAGCCCACCGTTGGGGGTTCAGAGCAACCCCAAAGTTACCACACCAGCAGCTCAGGGCCGGTCAGGTGCAGAGGTCAAAGAGGTGCCAAAACACATAGGCTTCAATGGAGAGAAGGGGGTGCCCCGGTTCCAGTCTGCCAGCAGTTAAGTACCCGCGTCTTCGGAGGGCAGACCAGGGGGGTTTTGTAGGGCACCGGGGGGGACACAAGTCAGCACAAAAAGTACACCCTCAGCAGCGCGGGGACGGCCGGGTGCAGTGTGTAAACAAGCGTCGGGTTCTCTGTAGATTTCAATGGGAGACCAAGGGGTCTCTTCAGCGGTGCAGGCAGGCACGGGGGGGCTCCTCGGGGTAGCCACCACCTGGGCAAGGGAGAGGGCCTCCTGGGGGTCACTCCTGCACAGAAGTTCCGTTCCTTCAGGTGCTGGGGGCTGCGGGTGCAGGGTCTTTTCCAGCCGTCGGGACTTTAGGTTCAGGCAGTCGCGGTCAGGGGGAGCCTCGGGATTCCCTCTGCAGGCTTCGCTGTGGGGGCTCAGGGGGGACAACTTTGGTTACTCACGGACTCGGAGTCGCCGGAGGGTCCTCCCTGAGGTGTTGGTTCTCCACCAGTCGAGTCGGGGTTGCCGGGTGCAGTGTTGCAAGTCTCACGCTTCTTGCGGGGAGTTGCAGGGGTCTTTAAATCTGCTCCTTTGAAACAAAGTTGCAGTTCTGTTGGAGCAGTGCCGCTGTCCTCGGGAGTTTCTTGTCTTTCTTGAAGTAGGGCAGTCCTCTGAGGATTCAGAGGTTGCTGGTCCTTTGGAAAGCGTCGCTGGAGCAGGTTTCTTTGGAAGGCAGTAGACAGGCCGGTAAGACTGGGGCCGAAGCAGTTGGTGTCTTCTGTTCTTCTTCTGCAGGGGTTTTTCAGCTCAGCAGTCCTCTTCTTCTTGTAGTGTCAGGAATCTAAATTCTTAGGTTCAGGGGAGCCCTTAAATACTAAATTTAAGGGCGTGTTTAGGTCTGGGGGGTTAGTAGCCAATGGCTACTAGCCCTGAGGGTGGGTACACCCTCTTTATGCCTCCTCCCAAGGGGAGGGGGTCACAATCCTATCCCTATTGGGGGAATCCTCCTTCTACAAGATGGAGGATTTCTAAAAGTCAGAGTCACCTCAGCTCAGGACACCTTAGGGGCTGTCCTGACTGGCCAGTGACTCCTCCTTGTTTTTCTCATTATCTCTCCTGGACTTGCCGCCAAAAGTGGGGGCTGGGTCCAGGGGGCGGGCATCTCCACTAGCTGGAGTGCCCTGGGGCACTGTAACACGAAGCTTGAGCCTTTGAAGCTCACTGCTAGGTGTTACAGTTCCTGCAGGGGGGAGGTGTGAAGCACCTCCACCCAGAGCAGGCTTTGTTTCTGTCCTCAGAGAGCACAAAGGCTCTCACCGCATGGGGTCAGAAACTCGTCTCTCAGCAGCAGGCTGGCACAGACCAGTCAGTCCTGCACTGAATAATTGGGTAAAATACAGGGGGCATCTCTATGATGCCCTCTGTGTGCATTTTTTAATAAATCCAACACTGGCATCAGTGTGGGTTTATTATTCTGAGAAGTTTGATACCAAACTTCCCAGTATTCAGTGTAGCCATTATGGAGCTGTGGAGTTCGTTTTTGACAGACTCCCAGCCCATATATTCTTATGGCTACCCTGCACTTACAATGTCTAAGGTTTTGCTTAGACACTGTAGGGGCATAGTGCTCATGCACATATGCCCTCACCTGTGGTATAGTGCACCCTGCCTTAGGGCTGTAAGGCCTACTAGAGGGGTGACTTAGCTATGCCACAGGCAGTGTGAGGTTGGCATGGCACCCTGAGGGGAGTGCCATGTTGACTTAGTCATTTTCTCCCCACCAGCACACACAAGCTGGCAAGCAGTGTGTCTGTGCTGAGTGAGGGGTCCCTAGGGTGGCATAAGACATGCTGCAGCCCTTAGAGACCTTCCCTGGCATCAGGGCCCTTGGTACCAGGGGTACCAGTTACAAGGGACTTACCTAGTTGCCAGGGTTTTGCCAATTGTGGAAACAATGGTACATTTTAGGTGAAAGAACACTGGTGCTGGGGCCTGGTTAGCAGGGTCCCAGCACACTTCTCAGTCAAGTCAGCATCAGTATCAGGCAAAAAGTGGGGGGTAACTGCAACAGGGAGCCATTTCTTTACATAGGGTGACAGAGATTAGAAAAACATAGTCAATCAATATCTGAAGTGACCCGCTGAAGCTCAGAAACACATGCACTAATGCGTTTGCAAACGGAACCCATATCATATTTAAAATACTGCGCACCATGGCAGTAGTTTGGGGACTAGCGTTAGATTTTTTATGATAGTCCGGGGCTTTGCAGGATTAGCATAAAAAATGTTGACGCTAATCCTGCAAAACACCCAGAGACCCACTGTAACCATTGGAAGCCTCATTTTAATGCCTGCTCTGAGCAGGCGTTAAAAGTGCAGGGAAAAAATAACTCAAAGAAATCTGTCAGATTTCTTTGTGCCATTTTTTTGTCTCCCCTAATGGGTGAATGCTCTCTTTGCATACATTATGCCTGGTGCAGGCATAATGTAGCACAAAGGGTTACAAAGTGGCGCAATAGCCACTTTGTAAATATTGCGCAGCGTTTTTGGTCTTCTTACGTCAAATTAGCTTTAAAACAATTACACTAATGTGGCGTTAGAATGGCACTAGATGCTCTTAAATATGCCCCTGTGGGGCATATTTGAAAAAAGTGGCGCTGCACACAGAGCTGCACCACTTTTCTTGCGCCCCTTATCACTCCTCTAATGCCACCATGTGTGTGGTGTTTTTAAAATACGGAGCAACATGGCGGTAGTTATGACTAGTGTCAGAAATGTTTACGCTAGTCCGGCGCTTTGCAGGATTAGTGTAAAAAATGTTGATGCTAATCCTGCAAAGCAGCCAGAGGCCCATTGTAACACCAGAAACCTCCTTTTAATGCCTGCTCTGAGCAGGGATGAAAAGTGCCGGAAAAAACATGACACAAAGAAATCTGTCAGATTTCTTTGTGCCATTTTGTTGGCCTTCCCTAACGGGGGAATGCCACCTTTGCATACATTATACCTGGCGCAGGCATAATGTAGCGCAAACGGATACAAAGTGGCGCAATGTGTGCATTGCGCCACTTTGTAACTATGGCACAGCGTTTTTGGCTTCTAATGCCACATTAGCGTAAAAAAATTACGCTAATGTGGCATTAGAATGGCGCTAGAGGCTCTTAAATATGTCCCTATAATTTATGTGGCTAGCTGAGTGGATTAGTAAAGCTAGCCTTTACAAGTGCTTTAAAACACATGAATGTATGTGAAAGGGGATCGATGGAGAGATGAGGGGCACATTTGCCGAGTGGTAGTGAGTGAAACCAAGGAGGAGGTCATGGGGTGGGGGGGTGCCACAATAAACTGTCACACAGGGCGCCACCAGTCCTAAAGCCGACTCTGGGCGCAACAGGACCTCCCACAACATCTCATCGTCCAATATCTACACGTATTGGGTGAGGGTGACCCCCAGACCTGTTGGCTGTCCGGAGCCTTGCAAAGACACACAGCACTTCCCTTCTTTGCATTACGTGGACACAGACTCTGGCCGCAGCTGTACAGACGGCGAGTGGCAAGCTATTTTAACCAACTCTTCCTTAGTGTCCCAACACGCTTGTTTCAAATTGATTCAGTTCTTTAGCCTACACTGCGCCTACTTGACTCCCCGTAAAATAAATTATTTACATCATGCTGAGGCTGAGTGCACCCGTTGTCTATCGCCAGACGTGGAATTAATGCACATGCTCTGATCCTGCCCCTCACTGTCCACCTAATAGAATGCTGTTATAACAGACCTGACTCATTGCACGGGGAGTCTAACGACCTACACCTGGGAAGTATGCATCTTGGGGCACTACCGCCAAACTAAAAAATGGGGACCTCGCCCTCCTTTTGGCAGAGTGGCTGATCACCCATGAATGGAAAGCAACTAAGCTCCTGAGGGGGCACCAACCACTCCACACACTTTCTGAATACGCCTTTAGACCACAGCATCTCTCCCTCTTATTTCCACTATATACGATGCATCTGCTATAACACCTGGGGCTCTCATACTGACCGACACTAACCTGTATAACAATATTGGCCCCCACCAGCTTTGCAACCTTTGTGATACATCAATCTGTCACTATGAAAGAATGCACCCGTTATCTTGTTACTTATTTTTTTATTTACTTTTTGCTTCCATATTCCCCACTCATTGAGCAGGGGTTTTCCTTATTCGCCTACTTGCATTTGTGTTTATAATTGCGTTTTCTGGCATCCCTACCTTCCAACTGACCTCAACTGAATGCACCCAAAATCATTAATTACTATTGTCGTATAGGTGTTACTTTTTATTTAGGTTCAGCTGTCACAACGTGAGCTCCTGCTGTTGTGCACTGTGCTTGGCGCGGGCTCTCGCTGTAACGTGTGCTGCATGTTTACGTCATTATGTTCTCTGCAGCAGCACGCTCTGTTTATTTTCAAATAGCGTATGTTTTCTTTTATGAGAGACTCGTGACTTTCAGTTTGATATTTGGTAGTTTAAGCTAATGGCTTGTGTGCATGTAACATGTTGTATTTTGAATGGCACGGTTCTAATTTAGATGTAAGTGCGACATCGGTTTGACAGTTTTCTTTGTTTCACCGGTGCTCTTGTCATGTTGGTTGTGGGCTCCTATTTTTGAGACTAAATAAAGAACTTCTACACAGGATCCTGCTTGGCGAGCCTCATTTATTTCCAATATTGAGGCACTTGCAACATTTGGCGACGATTTTCTTAATTTTTCTGTTTGCCTTAAGTTCATTGGAGCTCACAACTTCATTGTTCCTTCTTCTAAGTATTGTTGAACGGAATCGTTTTGGAGGGCACATAGTTTGTTTGCTGAGGTGCAGTCTGTTTTGTTCCTGCTGTTGACTTTCAGAACAGCCTTTCGCCTGAACTCCTGAAGTGCTCTGCAACAAAGCTGACGTCTGTTTACCTTTCAACCTTCCTTGGATGGTTCCTGGTGTTTCCGACTGGATTGCTCTGTTTGCTGTTTTCTTATGGCTGTGAAGTGACGGCTGGCTGTAACATTCTTCTTATCAGCCCTTCAACATTTCTGTGTTGTGCTTGTAGTGTTAATTCTTTCACTGCCAAGCACCTTGAAGCACAAATTTATTTCTGGTCTGTTTGGAACATCGGGAATGGACTCTTTATTCCAGTGTTAATTACAGCTTCAAGATTTGTTCTACATGACACTGAAACTGGACTAAAAGCCTAATAATCAGCATTAGGCACAACACGGTGATGAGCACACCATTGTTTTGGTAACTATTTATGTGCTTGCACCACGGTGACAGGTACACCTTTGCCAACTTTAATTTTTAAAAGACTTCTATATCAGTAGTGTTATAATCAGTGCCATGAAATTTGGTTTGTCTTTAATTTAGTCACTTTAGTTTTACAATGTTTGCCATTTAAAATTATCACAGAGTAGTTACTTGTTGGGTCTTAAAGGTAACGCAAAATAGAATTTCTAGTTAGTATGTCTTCTGAATCTTCTTCTAACTTGGCTAATATTGCTCCATTCCTACAATGTCCTGGTAAACCTCATGTTAAATGGCCTATTTGGTTACGTTCATTTGAGAACTATCTGGTTGCATTAGGTGCTGATGGTTTTCAACCTAAGCGTAAAGCTGCCATTTTATTTAGTCACCTGAGGCAGGAAGGCCAACAAGTGTTTGATAATTTACCCAAAGTTATTCCATCTGAAGAAGCGGCTGGTGATTGGAATGAATTTGCAGAAGCTATTGCACGTCTTGAACATAAATTTTGCAAAGAACCAAGTGTTTTGTTAGAAAGGTTTAATTTTATTTTTTTTAAACAGGCAGCAGATGAGTCTATGGAGGATTTTATTTCAGTGTTGAGATCTTTAGCTGTCAAATGCAATTTTGGGTCAGCATTAGATACGTATTTACGTGATCAATTTGTTTACAGTTGCTATTCCAAGAAGATTTAAGAGAGGTTTTTAAGTTGCAGGGATCCATCATTGAGTGAGGTGTTGATGTTAGCTAAAAGTATTGAACGCTCTATTGTATCAACTCAGGTAATAACTCAAGAATATACCAGATCATCTTCAGTTCTGGTAAATTCAGTTAATGAAGGAGAACATGTGGATTTTGTTGGAGTCAAGGGCAGGAATGTTAAGCCTTATGTTAAGAAAACTAATCAGTATTGTTTTAGATGTGGTTCTAAATCACATTTGAGCAATTTTGCACAATGCCCAGCTATAGGTAAAACGCTTCACTAACTGCAAAAAAGTAGGACATTTTTACAGTGTTTGCAAAAGCAGTAAAAATTTAAAAGTACTTAGGGGGTCATTCTGACCCTGGCGGCCGGTGGCCGCCAGGGCCACCGACCACGGGAGCACCGCCAACAGGCTGGCGGTGCTCCCACGAGCATTCTGACCGCGGCGGTTCAGCCGCGGTCAGAAGCGGCAAGTCGGCGGGCTCCCGCCGACTTGCCGCTGCTCGGGGGAATCCTTCATGGCGGCGGAGCGCGCTCCGCCGCCATGAGGATTCTGACCCCCCCTACCGCCATCCTGTTCATGGCGGGAAAGCCGCCATGAACAGGATGGCGGTAGGGGGGGGTCGCGGGGCCCCTGGGGGCCCCTGCCGTGCCCATGCCAATGGCATGGGCACGGCAGGGGCCCCCGTAAGAGGGCCCCGCAAAGTATTTCAGTGTCTGCCTTGCAGACACTGAAATACGCGACGGGTGCCACTGCACCCGTCGCACCTTCCCACTCCGCCGGCTCGATTACGAGCCGGCATCCTCGTGGGAAGGGAGTTTTTCCCTGGGCTGGCGGGCGGTCTTTTGGAGACCGTCCGCCAGCCCAGGGAAAAACTCATAATACCCTCCGCGGTCTTTTGACCGCGGAGCGGTATAATGGGGGCGGAATTCTGGCGGGCGGCCTCCGCCGCCCGCCAGAATCAGAGTCACCCCCTTAGTATTGAAGTAACAGAAGACGAGGATTTATTGAGTTTATCTACTAAGGTACTGAACTTAGATACTGGCACTTGTACAAAATGAAGTATTCAAAGACTCTGTTTGCCTTTTAGGCAATATGATTTCTATCAATATGACATGTGATTTGGGGGCACCCATCACAATAATTTCAGACACTTTGTTTGACTCTCATTGGAAAGGTAAAGTGATATTAAGTAAACCAGATGTACACCCTAAAGCATATGGGGACCAAGATATTGATCTGTTGGGGTATTTTGAAGAACAAATCGCTTGTTTGGGAAACAGTATTTGTACTAAAGTGTATGTGGCTATTAAAGGAAGAAATATCGTAGGTTGGCGGGATTTAGCCAAGTTAGGCCTCATGCTTGTGGCTGGAGCAGATTTGCCTGTGAGAATATGTAACATTCCTGTATCCATGGTTCAAGTTCAGGAGAAAAGTTCAGTAAAAAATATTTGTGACGCTTACCCTGAGCTCTTTAGTAACTCTATTGAATGTTTTAAAAATTACACACACACTATTAGGTTAAAGAAGAATGCAGTTCCAGTAATTCATAAAGTTCGCCCTGTACCCTTTACCATCAGAGCAAAATTAAAAAGGTTATTGGACCAAATGGTAAATGAGGGTATCATTAAACAGGCAGAGTCTTCTGAGTGGGTCAGTCCCATTGTAATCATTCGGAAAAAGGATGGGGACATAAGACTCTGTGCTGACCGTCGCACATTAAATAAAAACATTGTTGTTGAATGTCACCCATTGCCCAAGGTGCAAGACTTGTTAGCTAACATTTGTCATGCAAGTTTTTTTTCACTATTAGATCTTAAATCAGCGTATCATCAAATTCCGCTTGATCAGGTGTCACAAAATCTCACCACTTTTATAACACCATTTGGTACTTTCAAGTTTACAAGGCTACCTTTTGGCCTGGCTTCAGCTGCCAGTGTCTTCCAAAGGTGGATGGACACAGTATTGGAGGGCATAGAAGGAGTTCAAGCTTTTCAAGATGATGTACTCATCTTTGCAGAAACTTTGAATGAGCACAATAGAATTTTAACCAGGGTTTTTGATAAATGTAGGAAATTTGGAGTTACTCTGCGGTCTGATAAATGCAAAATAAATTTGCAAAATTTTGATTATTTGGGTCACATGGTCACCCCAAATGGTATCTCTCCCAAATATTCATTAATTAAAGCTATTCAGGATGCAAAGCCCCCCAGGGGTAAGGATACTCCGAGGTCGTTCCTAGGCTTAAGTGAGTATTAGTCATGCTTTGTTAAGGGATATGCATATATTGTACAGCCATTAAGAAACTTGTTAAAAAAAGTCGCTTAACACATTTGGGCTGATGATGCTGAGGAAGCATTTCAGAATGTCAAGAGATTGATTATATCAGCTCCAGCATTATCACCTTTTGTTTCTGGAAAGAAATGCATAATTACTGTGGATGCCAGTCAAGTGGGTCTGGGAGCTGTACTATCACAACGGATTGAAGGCAAAGAAAACACCATTGCCTTTGCCTCACGTGCTCTGAATTTGGCCGAGTCACATTATAGTACAATTGAACGTGAAGCACTAGCGTGTTCATGGGCAGTGGAAATATTAAAAAATTACATCTGGGGCACTCAATTTGACATGTTTACAGATCACAAGCTGTTAATTAATCTCTTAAATGGAAATGGAACGGGGAAAGCGTCATCACGTTTAGTGAGATTGATTTCAAGGTTGCATGAATTTGATTTTGTTCTGAAATATATCCCTGGAGGTAAGAACATTAGAGCAGATTATTTGTCAAGATTACCAGTTTTGGATGAAATTGTAGTAAATTCTTAAGAAGAATGCCTGGTGGCATCTATAGAGGACATTTTACATAATACTGGATCACTTTCGCATGAAAAATGGATAGAAGCTTCTCACAATGATCCTATTTTTTCTAAGGTCACAACTTATATGAAGAACGGATGGCCTCGTGAAAGAAATGTAGAGATGTCATTACGTCCCTATATTCAAGTGTCTGAAGAACTATCATTGATGTCTGGTGTCTTAATGCGTGGTGATTTGTGTGTCCCTCCAAGTTCTTTAAGGGAGCTACTAATTGAAGAAGCACATAAACGGCATTTGGGCATAAGTAGCACCTGTAAAGCTCTCAAACAATTTTATTGGTGGCCAGCTATGGAATCCCAAGTGCCACTTATATTGGTGCGTGTGCTACTTGTCTGGTCTCAGATAAACATTGGAAATTGTAGGAGACACCTCTATATAGCACTCCCTATCCTGACATGGCATGGGAAAAAGTGGCAATATACATTGCAGGCCCTTTTGAGTTGCTTCCATCTAGTCAAAGGTATATGATTGTTTTAATTGATTATTTCTCTAAATCAGTGTATATTGATTTTGCTGCTAATCCGAATACGGACACGGTAATCACATTTTTGCAGAAGATATTCAATATTGAAGGTGCACCAAATGAAATGGTAACAGATAATGGTACACATTTCACTCCACACAAAATGTATGAGTTTTTATCTCAGCGTCACATTAAGCATAATAAAGTGGCTCTTTATTCCCCTTCATCAAACGGTTTAGTGGAGCGTATGAACAAACTCTTAAAGGAAGGTGTTCAAACAGCTTTAGCGATGGGTCAGGATGTTAAGATGTTTTTAAAAGAAAAAATGTGGTCATATTTAACCACTCCTCACAGTACAACTGGTGTTTGTCCTTTTGTGTTATTACGCAAAAGGTTGCCCAGATTTTATATGTTACCTGATTGGATTAGAAATTTGAACAAAGACAAATTTGAGGATTTATCTAAAGTTGAAAGTTCAGTGATTGAAAAGCAAAATCTAACAAAAGAACTTTTTGACAAGAAATTCAGAGTTAAATTAGTTGATGTTCAGGTTGGCGATTGGGTTTTAGTGAGAGTACCTTCTAGGGTTAAAAAGGGAAGTTTTAAATTTTCCTTACCTGTACAGGTTGAGAAAATTTCTAAAGGTTATGTGCTTTTGTGGAACAAAGGTTGGTAGAGCAAGAGAGACATTGTTAAAATTTAAAAAGAGCAAGCAAAGAAAATATTGTTAGTCAGATCAGGAACAACAAATCAAGAATATAATTTCGTGGGCGATCAACAACTTATGAATTTCTCTCAAGTTGATATAAGTAGGCCAACCTTGGAAACACAATTGTCAGAAGGTTCAGAAGTTGTGGATCCATGTGGTGAGGAAAGTGCCTCTTCTGGGCAATCATTACATTGGGAGCAACTTTCTTCAACAGGGAAAATTCGAAATTCTCACAATGCGGGTATGCCTGTCAAATTTCAGGACTATTATGTCTCTTAGCTTATATGCCTTAAGTTATAAGTCCTGCACTGACTTCTTAGTAATTGTATACATTTTTTACCATATGTATATGTATATATTTATATATATATTTTTTTTTTCTTTTGTATCAAAGGGCGGGGAGTGTCGTATAGGTGTTACTTTTTATTTAGGTTCAGCTGTCACAGCGTGAGCTCCTGCTGTTGTGCACTGTGCTTGGCGCGGGCTCTCGCTGTGACGTGTGCTGCATGTTTACGTCATTATGTTCTCTGCAGCAGCACGCTCTGTTTATTTTCAAATAGCGTATGTTTCCTTTTATGAGAGACTCGTGAGTTTCAGTTTGATATTTGGTAGTTTAGCTAATGGCTCACGTGCATGTAACATGTTGTATTTTGAATGGCACGATTCTAATTTAAATGTAAGTGCAACATCGGTTTGACAGTTTTCTCCGTTTCACCAGTGCTCTTGTCATGTTGCTTGTGGGCTCCTATTTTTGAGGCTAAATAAAGAACTTCTACACAGGATCCTGCTTGGCGAGCCTCATTTATTTCCAATATTAAGGCACTTGCAATAACTATCTTCACTGCGATTGTTATTGGGGTGTTCGCTTTTGTCAACTTGCAGGCGTCCAGCCTATACTGATTGCATAATTACCTATTGTTGTATTATCTCTAACTCTTCTGGGCACTTGCCCTACATGCATGCTTTATAATGATACAACAGGTACACTGTATTGGAGATGTATTTAAAATGAAAATGCCAATAGAAACTATTAAAAACAGCCCTAGACAAACTACTTATACTAACTATACTTGTCTCATATTCAAACATTTAGTGACTTTAACCACTAGTAAATCTCCATATCAATCAACGAACTTTTCGAAACCAAAACCAACTACAACACCACACAACCTATCACAAAAATACAACAATTTAACACCATAACTCAAATAACCAACAAAGAGAATGTCGGTTGCCAGAAGTAAACTAAAAATCATGGGAAGGAGCAAATGTATGATCACAAGGTTCCCTGACAATACCTCCCTACCACAACCCCCACACCCTACACAAATCACCAGACAACACAGCAGCTACAACACCATGACTCAACACAAAAAGCCCACGCACACACAAACATATCTCAATGTCCTCACTCCTCTAACTAAACAACCTTACTTCCACAACCATCAAAGGTCACAAGCACAATACATCCCAAACCAGCTACATCAATAGGCCCTATGCCTCACCACCTACACACATGGTGCAGGACGTGAAGAAAGAAACATAATAACTAAAATGCCAACTTTTCCACACAAGACCCATGGACACCAAAAATCGCCTTAACAAAATTTTTTTAACTCTAGAAAAAACACTGGATATCATCTTCATTCCAGAAACTTGGCTCAGCGATGATGCTAAACCCACATACCACAAAGCCATCCTGCCTTATTTTCACATCATTAACAAAAATCATACTGGCAAATTGGAGGAGACCTGGCAGTTATCCATAATAAAACACTACAAATAATGATTGAAAACCTAACCATGGACGGCTGTGAATCCTTCATGATAAGATGTCACCCCACTTCAACTATCACTTATTCCTTCCTCTTAATATATAAACCACCATGCAGCAATGCCAACTTTAAGGATACCCTATTTGATACAGTAACCATCACATATTTGCCCCCCTCAGGCCTAAACATTCTAGGAACCCCTAACGTATGGTTTGACAACCTTAAAAGCCTACAACCTACAACAAATCGTTTCTAGTTCAAATCACTGTGCAGGGCACATGCTAGATACCATCTTAGCACCCTTTGAACAAGCCACAATTACAGATAACTCTGCGTACATTTGGGCGACCACAACATCATCAATTTCAGGTTCTAAACATGCTATCAATAACAGCACATTTCAGAGATAGCGACTATCAACAACAAAGGTTCGTACAGGCAATACAAAAACAGACTCGATGTATTTATTTGTTATCACATAAGGTCTAACGACAGCTGGACTATTGCGCCAAATTTACAAATCCAAGTAGATTCATGTAGCCTTGGACTCTCAAGTGCTCTCAAAACACAAAATTGCACTCCGAAGTCTAAAGCAAATAATGGAAGGGGAGGGTGATGTGGCTTTAAAAACATTGCTTATGATTACCTTCCTTCCCATCTAGTCCTCATGGTTATATTGTTTTTTTTTTTTTTTAAGTTTGTTAATGGGTGCTGACCATGGAGTTCGGAGAAAAAATGCATAACTCTCGCCTTTCTGTCAGTGATAGAATGTAAAACTTTGCAGGTGCGAAAAATTATATTTTCCATCCCCTATAATGATGCAATTTGAAGTTACACAACCAGCAAAAATACGGTGATGTTTTGCGCCTGCGCGCACCTTACTGGTCACCGCGGCTGCGCAGTGTCATTAACATTAACGAAAAGTAAACAGGCGCGCTTCGAAATGGCTTTCTGGCCTCCCAGGGCCAAAGGAATCGCCTGTACACGTTGCTGAGTTCCTGTTTTTCAGTGTACGAACCTGCATAGGGTGGCCATTATCAATGGTAGTGCGTGAGATTACAGTATACAATATGTAACGAAACATATAACGTATCATTAAAATAACTTCACGCTAATCAATCTATCGTACAATGTAAAAAATCTGAAAGAATAACTACGTTTGCGTGTCTCATTTTAATTTAATTAATGAGTCGTGTTTTAACCGACTTGCTAAAGTAATCCACTCCAGTTTCTTCGTTAGGACGCTTTAAACATATTTTGTCTGTCTCTTATGTATCTCTCCTTCTGAAAACCGTATGCGGCACAGCTTCGAAATGGCCGCCGCTACGCTCTTCCATACTACACGTCTCGCTGGTCGCCTCTATAGTCCTCGGCGGAAGGAGCGCCTCTATGACGTCATTGCCATGTCTTCCGCAGACTAAAGCTGGTGGGAACCCGGGCGCGGTGGCTCTTGAGGGGGCTGCGGTTTTCTGCCTCCCGGGGTCCTCTGGAGGAGCACGACACTCTTCGGGTATATTTTGTGCATCAAGGTGAGAGTGGGGCTCGCGAGAGGAGCTGCGGGCACTTGATGGGGGAGGGGTTTAGATCACGGCTGGGAGAGGCTCTGCTTGAGGCTGTGCATAAAGTGAAGTGTATATTGGGAAAATAAAAACACTGAAATCTCAGGGGTGGGATGTGTGTCCGTTCTAGGGGGATAAAGCGATAGTACCTGAAGAAGTTGAACTGTCGATGCCTACTGATGCAGAAATTACATAGGGACCTTGCAGCTATTATGTTTTTTTTTTTTTTTTCTATCCTGAGTCACTTTCATTCTTCTGTACGTAGCCCCTTTCCTATTAAAAGTATGTACTTAAATCGCAGCTTACAAAGTGCTGGCAGCTATAAAGCAAGGCTGTCAGCGTCGGACCTGATATAGGACTTATCTTAAAGAGAGAGTACTTAGTGCGTGCAAAAACGTAAATTATGTTAGGTTTTGTTTACCTTACATAAATTGTTGCTAAAAAATTATGAAGGCCATTTAATGTATGCGATTTTGTGGCGGCAGCATTTACAGTATAGTTATACTATATTTGACATACCATTTGCCCATTTTGCAAGGACTGTTTAGAGCTCAAATATAGAGGATATGCTTGCGTAGTTTGCATTTTTTTTGCTTTAGGATGAAGTAACCCTTTTTTTTAATTATTTTTTTTTATTTTTATTTTTTAATTCTAATATCTCTGACGGTTGTAAAGATCTGCAGAGTGGTTTGAGGGCTCTTTTAACCATAAAATCCACATTTCACAGTTCCCTGTGAAATGTTTATTTCCACTGTATTTTGTGCTATAAAAGCACCTAAGAATAATACATACATTTATAGTATAAACGTGATGCAATACTTGTTTTAGAAGGAGGAGCTTGGGAGAGAAAATGGTGTTGGATATGGACGGTATAAACCAGGCTTCTCCAACGAGGGAGTTCCTCGGAAACTACTGGTAGTTCTCCGGGAAGCTAAAAATAGCCCTTCTAGGTGCAGCCAGGCCTAATAAATTAGAAGTTTTTGCTTGGTTGAATTAATATGTATATATTACCTTTGTAAAGCCTGTATTTGAGACAAAAACGTGTGTACTTTCAGAACTCCTAAGCTGATGTTTGGAGAAAAGTGATTGAATATTCAAAATATATTTGAAGCCACTATTTCAATAATAAATAATGCAGTGTTGCCAATACTTATTGCTAACATTATTACCTTGATGCCAGGGGCATTAAAACTATGACAGGTTATGTATTACCCATGTACAGGCATGCCTGATGTACCGAGGTGATCACTTGCATATGGTGTTCTCTGATATAATTTTGTCTCATGTGGTCACTATTACAACGCTGTTATTAGTACCTTAGGGTCATTTTCATTGAACATAAGCAACTCTTCTTACAGAAAAGGTTGGAGATGGGGACTCCTGGTATCAAATGCGCGGAGTAATATGAAAGCTTGAGTTGAACGTATGTAGATAGTTGCATAAGCTGATGGAGGAATACAAATAAAGGGTATGGTGCTTTAGATACAAGGGAAGACTACAGAAAAGGTGATAGTGAGTTGTGATCGAATTGGTATTTGGGTACAGATAACAATCGAGGAGAGAAATGGTACAAATATGAGAAACCAAGAGATGATATGAAAAACCATAATTGGGTGCGGCAGGCGAGAGGAGCACCTTTTGCAGATATGATGTGCAACAGGGAAATCGGAATAATTGCGTTTTGAAACCGCTACAGACCTTCAACGGGGCAGCCAAGCACTGGTGTGTGGTTGTGCAGGGTCTAGAGAAAATCTTTTGTAGGGGATTGCCATTCAGTCTTGAAAGTAGACACAAGAAAGCAGCACACCTTGTTCATATTAAGGTATGCTTAAATTTCCTTAGAGAAGTGATGCATCCCATTACTGTGTAAGGCCCTTAGGTGTTTTAATATTTCAAGGATTTCTTTTTAGAATACGTGTGGGACACAAAGGGAAGTTGAGAATTGAATTCACAGTAGGCTGCAGAGGAATGGGATGTAGCTATAGTTAAGGAGGAGAGGGAAGTATAAAGACACGTACGGGAATATGTATGAGATGTGATTTGTATAAACAGTGTTAATGATGAAATAGAAAATAAGATTGCCTATTAAATAAACGCACAGTACCCTGTTCATCTGCCCAGCGGTAGGATCACCAAGAATGCCCTCTGGTTTGCCAGATGAGACTGCTTTGTAGGTGGGCTTAGAGATAAGTGGAATACAATAGAAGCGGGGCTAGAAGGTCTGGTAGGCATACCTATGTGTGGGCTCTATATGTAGAAAAGAGACAGAAGGAGCAAGAGCTGCTTTTATTTGGATTGAGTGTACTAGGTACCTTGGAGATCATTATCTCCAGTTTGTTACTTTTGGAAATGGGCGAAGAAGCTTCTGTTTTCTGTTGTCATCATTTCTGCATTTACCGCCTATAACCATTTACACTGTCCTCTTTTTCTTCATTGCAGTCTTTATCTTTTAGTGCAGTGGTTCCCAAACTTTTGCCTTCTCTGGACCCCCACTTTGTCATTACTGGAACCCGGGGACCCCCACTGAATCATTATGGAATCCGGGGTACAGCCCCCCCCCCCCCCTCCAACTGAATCATTACTGAAAGCTAGGGATCTAATCTGTTGATATTATTTAATTTTCTAAGCAGTCGCGGACCCCCAGAGGTTCCCGGACCACAGGTTGGTAACCACTGTTTTGGTGAGTCGTCCCTCAAGAACAGACCATACAAAGCTTTTTGATAAAGTATTTTTATTGCCCATGTTCAGTAGCCTTGCTTCCTGGATTTAACCTTGCTTGTGACGACTCATTCTTCCTATTTGCATTTCTGTTGGACACCGAAGTAGGTTTGTAATGCTGTGCTCCTGAACCTGGTAAAAGGTCATTTCAGTTGTGAACAGGGTGTTGGTAATCCTAGTTGTCTGTCATGTTACATATGATAGGGGTGACATGGGTCAGTGTGTTCCGGCTCCAAGTGACATCTGATAATCATGGTGTAGCAGGTTGTAACTAGATAAGAACTTAAAAAAAAAAAAAATTACATTCAAGATGACAATACCGCAATCTAGAGCTCCGTTAGTCGTCCAGAAGATATTCAAATCACCCTGGATCTGAAAGATGCTTACCTTTGTGTACCAAAATGGTAAAATCATCAGAATTTCCGAAGATAGGAACAGCATTGCCATTATCATGTACTTCCTTTTAGTAAAATCCTGAGAAATATATTGGCTAATTGACTCCTTCCCATAGTAGAGGACTTAATTCTCCCAGATCAAAAATTGTTTATTCCCAAGCAAAATACTATGGCCAGCAGTAGAAAACTGATGCAGGGGCTGAATAGCCCGCCCACAGGAACATCCTAAGACATTGGTTTTGTCAATTGATATTGAAATGACATTGATTCTTTGCGGTGGGACATACGGTCCTGGCTAGTATGGGACCGGGATCTGGTTTCTTAAACTGGTTTAAATTATTGTACAGTATTCCTAAAACTAGAGTCAGAAAAGGTGGGCTCATTTCTGAATCCTATACTGCAGGGAGGGGCATCAGGCAGACTTGTCCCCTCCGGCAAGGACAATACTTTTTCTGTGTGTGTGTATATATACACACACACCACCCTATGGACAGTACTTTCTGTCCGTCTGTGTATAACACCACCCTATGGACAGTACTTTTTGTCTGTGTGTGTGTATATAACACCACCCTATGCAGACTTTTACTGTCTTTATGGGGTAAAGCGAGAATTTACTTCCACGGCACTGGTGGAATTCGGCACACTGCGGTTTTGGGACTTTTGTTTCTCACAGATTTTAATCTGCATTTTATTGTTCACAGTTCGAAGAAAGAAGTAACACAACAAAACAGTAATATCGGACAACCGCAAACCTCTTGGTGCATATGAGCAACGTATAGTAAACTGGGCATTTACATTGAAATTAAGTAGTGTTCATGTTCTCAGGCCTTTCTGGTAACAACCAGCTTCACGTAATGTCTTTATTATCGTATTGTATGGTGGGTGATTGGAGAATGAGAAAGTTGAATCTCCATTCCTATCATTTTCAGGATCAGTTGGTCATACTTTTGTCAGTTTTGTAATGCCAAGAAAGAACAGAGGAGGCTCCCTGTATCACGCGGACGAGATTTAGCCAGCAAAAGAGATCAGTACTCTAGTCTCTAATGGCAGTACGTCATGGCTTTAAATCAGCTATTCTCGAGGGGCACCCTTTCAGGATTGAAGGTGAACTTGGGTGAATCACTTGGTTACTTAATACAGGAGAAACAAGGGAGCGAATATTCCCAGGAAGTAGGGCATGAAATACACTCGGACTAACCGCCATGAAATACCCCCGAGTATGTATCTTTAGGAAAGAAAATGTGCTTTGGGGAGGAACATTGTAACAGCATTCGTGTTGCTGTGTCAGTTTGTCAAGTTCTGGCACACACTACATATTTCTGTGACGGGGAAGATAGCTCTCGCTACAATGGTCCTCCTACTTAGGCCGTTATATTTTTTTTCATCTTTACCCATACAGATGCCTGTGCTTTTCTACCCATACAGATACTTGTGCGAGTATTTCCTGAAATGGATAGAAAGCTCGCAGATTTGTTCTGGCACAGTAATAGACGAAGCATGATTTCGGGTGGATCAGGGCAGATCAGCAACCCGGGTTTTCGAGCTCTAACATTTGTCTGTCTGTCCGTCCAATTTCAGTAGAGGGCTGCCTTCTGGTGCATCGTGGCTACTGGGGAGGCGGATACTCCACATATGCCGATATTGACTTAGTTGTCCCTGATCCATACAGGAAAGAGTAGTTAAAAGGTGAGGATATATTGATGAGAACCTTTCGATATGCCTGGGAAGGTAGTTTCAGAGAACGCTCATGCGGCTCCCACATACCCAAGAAATCCCCACAAAATCTTTGTCAGGGGGTCCCCTCAGTGGGAGGTGGGGTGAACTGGGAAGCACGTGGGCTTGTTACAGCGGGGCAAGAAATAGGAGCCGCGCGGAGTTCGAGTGACTTTCAGGAACAATACAACACTCCCTGTGGCAACTTTCTGTAACATTATTAGCAACACTGTGAAAGTGGGGAAACAAGGTACACTGAAATCCCCCATACATAGTTGTTTGTCAGAAATACGTGTGTTAGGCAGCAGGACAAGGGCCCCGACCGTCTTGTATCTCTCGCTGCTAAAAAGCACGAAGGAAGATCTGGTAGACAAATGGTTTGTAGACCTGGGCATTAATTTGAGTGAAGTCGAGTGGGATATGGTGCTGAGATGTACTTCGAAAGTTTCCAGAACTCTAGATTTCGACTCGCCCAATACTATTATTTCCATAGGATACATACCCACAAGGGAATGAATCGCATGTTCCCGGCTGCGCGGGCCAAATATCTCTGATGTGGAGAAGAGGAAGCCGGTTTATTCTCTATGCTCTAGGATTGTCCCCGGCTCCCTCACAACTGACAGACAATAGTACATTTTTGTAGAAACAGGCCAATATTTGTTTGGGGGAGGAGCGGGGAGTTTCAGCATCGTGTCCCTGAGGATAATTCATGGTGCAGATTTCATTTGTGCATTACAGTGCAGATGGTCCCAGGTGACTGAGGTGTGTCTTAAGAAAATGTTCGACAGAAATTTCCCATTACGTTTGGCTACTTGGTCACGTTTTATCTTAGTTTATTACAGTGTTCTGTGTACTTCTGATCAGCTGAGAGCTATTATGTGCATCAGAAGGACTTAATACGGCACAATGTTTCCATTTAATATGATCTGCGTAGGACTTATTTGAAAGTCTGATCACCTTGTGGAGTTTTTGAGTTTAATTCCGCTTTCTATATAAATCGACGATCTGTTACGACAAAGTAGTACTGTGTCCAGGCGAAGCCTGTCTTAACGAGAAAGGGATTTTTTTCCCTGAGTTTGAGATACTCCCGTTGCATTCTCAAGTGCGGTTTTGTGAATTCCAGGAGCCTGTTAGTGAAGTGTGTGTATTATTTTGTTGGTCTTTTGTAGTAGTGTAGTGAGGGTTTAGTCAGTCTGAGTTGTCTTTTTGGTGTTAGTGCGCTGCGGATTTGTCTTATTAGGTTCGTTTCTAGGCCCAGGAAGCTTTGTATAACAGGTGGAATAATTATGCTCTTTTCAATAGATAGGTGGTGATGTGCGATTATACAAAAACTATGAATGTAGTGTTAATATCTTAATATAATTGCTCCAAAGTAGGCAAGAATGAAAAGTGTTTTAGTAATGTGTTAAGTGTTACCCTGTCTTAAATATTGCACTGCGATTTCACAAACTTAAATTCTTTAGAGTGAGCATGAAAATAACTTAAAATTGATCTTTTTTTATCTGTCTGCATGCTACCTAAATGCTTTGCCTTGGCGATTGAACACAGGAGATTTTTCTCTAATAAATCATCTAAAATAGGTCTCTGTGGTCAGCGTCGTGCAGAGGAGTCCTTGCTTGTGTTTCGAGGGGGAAGCATGCGGTGATGGACTGGAGTAATTCTGCCCTGTTAAACTGCTGTCTGTGTCACTCCCCATACTTCATTCTTGCTGGGGCAATTCACGCTTAGGCATTTGGTTTCAAAGACATGACACTGTGTTGAACACGTGTTTGGAATTTGATACTTATAAAACTTGGCTGCTAAATTCTTATTTTTTATTGCTGTTCTAGTAGCTAGTAAGTGACCGCTGCATCATTAGTGGGCAGAGCAGTCTCCGACAGTTAATTTTATCTGTCTTAAACTTAAGTGTAGTCGTTTTCTTTGGCTGTCCATTCTGCTTCAAGTATTAGTGTATTGTAGAACTTGTATAGTGTTTTGCACCCCTGACGAGATGAGAGCGCTCTCTTATAGCCGAGTCAAGGAAGCAATAAATACCCAGATTTTCTTAAGTTCTAATGCGTTTAGATTGTGGATGGACACTTGAGTAAGTGTGTTTTGTCATTTCTCGTTGTATAGCTATGCCTGTTTCATTCTGTTTCTGCGGATAGTCATTGAAGCCAGTTGGTTTTATTTTGGAAATGCACTCCTTGTTCTTAGAAGTGTTTTTATCGGATAATTACTTGTTCATTCTTCGTTTGTGCGTAGGCTTAAGTTGAGTGCTAGGACATAAGTTAAAGCAGGTTTGTAGTAGATGTTGCATAACGCATGATAATCAATGCACATTCCTTTTAGTTTGTAGAACATGAGAAAAGAGCACCACTTACCTAGGTGTCATAGAGTGAATTGGAAGCCTTGGGTGTTTAGCTTTGACATAATGGTGGGAAAATGTAATGTAATAGGACAGGTGGACCATTTTTGCTTCTCTGTGCTGTATAGATAGCTAGTATACACGGAAATGCTTTTTTATGAGCGCACCTACTAAATTTAATGCAGAATTGAGCTTGTTTAATAGAGAATTACTGTTGGCAGTGCAATCCTCTCTGAATGAGACATATTTGTTTATTGTAGGCCTGTAGGAATACTAATGAAATGCACGGTACTGTAGAAATGATTCAGTACTGATCAACGCCATGGTAGTTTCCTATCAGGTCTTTCAGGATGATTAAACTCAAAACTAAACTGGTGCACAGGGAGTAGGAAATTCATTTAGTCTCTGGCCATGTAAAGTTAATGGATATCCCTCCAGCTTTTTTATTAGGTCGAAGCCTACCATACAGCTCAGCTGTCTGGTTTGCTAACAACATTTTGGGGACATTTGAAAAACTTTCCTGGGAATGGATTCCACCCGTCACTTACCTCTGGCTTGTAACTCACAATTTATTGCTTTATATTTGCTGACTTTGTGTTTTAGGCTGTCTAGCTTGAGTTTGTCCTTTTCCTTTCCCAAATCCCTTTTACAGTATCCTTCAGAGGGTTCCATTTCTGTAAATAGACCTTTAAATCTTGTTCTTAGCTTGTTACATTTGCTGTGCATTCATAGACTGAGATCAAATGTCTGGCTCCATCTTCTGAGAGAACTTGTTCTTCACTTTCTTTTTCTCTGACTTAAAAGTGAGAGGATTTATGTGACAGTCTTGTTAGTGAGTCTGAAGTGTAATGGAAACAGATATTTTAATACAATCACGTTTTCCAGCTTTGGCAGATTTTTGAAAGCAATATACCATTACATCTCCTGAACCCTTCCAGTAGCAGGGATATATTGGGCTTGTAGGTTCATCAAGAACCCAAGGTACCGAGAACCAAAAAATGAACAGAACCTTGCACAGGTTTTCATTATATACCGGGTATACAGCAATTCATTTGGTAAAATATAAAGAGTGAGCAATCGATATCAAGGGAACCTATGTATTTCTGAAATGAGTACAAGATATGGAGTTTTGAAGCAGTGGTTATTGGCACATCTCTGAATTCGGGATACCCATACTTGCATGTGGATTACAGGGCATGTCTCAAAATGACTTCTTTCTTACACACGGCCTTACCTTTGGAAGGCACAAATGTAGAGAAAGACAATTGGCAGTAAAACTTGTTCTTCCATTCCTTGTTTCTCCAAGTCTCCTGATAAAAATTGTACCTCACTTGTGTGGGTAAGCCTAATGCCCGTGACAGGAAACACCCCAAAACACAACGTGGACACAGCACATTTTTATAGTGAAAATTGACGCTTTTTTTGCAAAGTGCCTAGCTGTGGATTTTGGGCACTAGCTCAGCCGGCACCTATGGAAACCTAGTGCACCTATACATTTTTGAAAACTAGACAACTGGGGGAATCCAGAATGGGATGTTTTCTGGGGCTTTCACCAGATTCCGTCATCCAGAATCCTTTGCAAACCTCAAAATTTGGCTAAAAAACACCTTTCCCTCACATTTCAGAGATACAAAGTTGAGGAATCTGAGTGGAGCCACAAACTTCCTTCGGTTCAGCATTGTCCCCAGTCCCCTGATAAAAATGATACCTCACTTGTGTGGGTAGGCCTAGTGCCCGCGACAAGAAACGCCCCAAAACACAATGTGAACACATCACATTTTTCCAATGAAAACTGAGGTGTTCTTTGCTAAGTTCCTCACTATGGATTTTGGGCTCTAGATCAGCCAGCACCCTGGGAAACCTAGCAAACCTATACAACTCTGAAATGTAGATACAAAGGGGAATCCAGAATGGGATGACTTGTGGGGCTCTCACCATGCTCTGTCACCCACAATCCTTTGCAAATCTCAAAATTTGTCTTTAAAAAAAAAAAAAAAACATTCCTCACATTTCAGCAATGCAAAGTTCTGGAATCTGAGGGGAGCCACAGACTTCCTTCCACCCAGCATTCCCAAAGTCTCCTGATTAAAAATGTTATCTCACTTGTGTGGGTAGGGCAAGTGTCTACAACAGAGAAGTGCCCAAAATGTACTGTGGAGATAACGGAGTTGAGTGTACTATTTAGTTCTGGAATATGGAACCATTTAGGGAAACCTACCAAACCTAGACCTTTCTAAAAAAAAAAATAATAATAATAGACTCCCAGGGGAGTCCACGGAGTTGTGGATTCCCAAAAGTTTTTTTTAATTTTTTTACCCAGAATACCCTGCAAAGGTGAAACATTGAATTAAAAACATTTGTGCCTGCATTTCTGTGTAGTAAACTACACGAGGAAGGCATAGAAGGGGTTTGTAATTTTCACAGGTGATCAGCAACAAGTTATATTTATGAATTGTGGGAAAATGATCTTCAATGCAATTATGTGTATATCATTTCTTGTAAGAGATTATTTTGCTAGAAATGTAACTATCCAACAAACATCTTACCACCTAGTGTTCCCCAACTTATCCTCATTAAAAACGCTACCCCACTGGTGTGCCTGGACCTATTGCCCGTGACAGGAATGGATCACACCAGGGTCAATGGTGGTCCTTGAATGAGGGCTACTATTGACCCTGGAGTGATCCATTCCTGACACAAGCACTAGGCACAGACACACAAGTGGGGTTGTTTATATCAGGACAGGTGATGGAAATTTTGTGGATCCCTGAACATTCTTGTAGTTTGTGATGGAAAAGCAAGGAAAAATAGTGTTTATTCAACGTTTCACCTTTGCAGGGTATTCTGGGTAAGAAAACTTTGTGGAATCAACACCCATCACACCTCTGTAGACTGCCCCGGGTGTCTAGTTTTCAGAAATGTCTGGCTTTGGTAGGTTTCCCTATATGGCCGCCGAGCCCCGGATCAAATACATAGGTGACCATCTTACAAAACCAGGCTGTTTTGTGATAGGTAATTTTGATGTCTCCACAATATGTTTTGGGCACTTCCCTGTCGCGGTCACTTGCCCACCCACACAAGTAAGGCAACGTTTTTTTCTGGAGACTTAGGGGAACGCTGGGTGGTTGAAAATTTGTTGCTGCCTGCAGATTTGAGGACTTTCCCTCATGGAAATGCCAGGAAAATGTGTTTTTAAGCAAAGTTTGTGATTTCAAGCGACGGAAAACTGGTGAGAGCCATGCAAGTCCTTCACCCTTGGACTTCCCTGGTACTAGTTTGTTAAAGTTAATCCACCACTCACAGTGGCTGGTTTTATTACTTCCAGGAATGATGGTTTCAAAGCATGAATATTTATCAAAGTACCTGAATATTAAACCCAAGCCTTCTGAAGGTGAGCTGTAAAGTCAATTCACGGCACCAGCCGCTTTATGGTCCATTCACGCACAACACTTTCATACCGCTGGCCACGGGCATATTCCAACCAATCACTGCACTCGCATCAACTTACTGCTGCCAGACAAGGGCCCATCACATTCATACACCACAGCATGGAATACGTTTGACTACATTTTACCACCTGTCCAGTAACGGCCTCCTTCTTCCTGAACATTACCGAAGGCATGCATGAGGAATTTTAACTAATGGCTCCCATGGCAGCAACATGAGACTCAGGAAGACATGTTTTTCATCCCCCTTTAGCGCACTCACTGTGCTAAATCCAACTTCTTCCAGTTTGTGGATGCAAGTTGGGTGTTTCAGGTATGCCTCAAACTGAGCAAGCATATCTACCTTTGAACCTAAGATAGACATGCTGGGGAATTTTTGCGAAGTTCCCCAAAGAGAATGTCATAAACTATGAAGGGTAGTGTTTGGCACACAGGGTAGTCTGTGAGAATGTAGCATATGTCCCAGCCACCGTTATGTGCAATGCATTTATCATATAGAAAATTGAACATCTATTAAGTTCTGACAGAGGATGAACATGGCAAGCAGGTCAAACACTGACCCATACGTGTCATTGACCTTCAGTGCCAGGGTGGAACCAATGGGTATGAATCCATAGCTGTAGATGATGTGCATCTGAACTACCTGTACTGTTTGCCTTCTACCTGTGCAAAATCCCTGGGAAAGCACACCTTCCACCCTACCATAAGCTTTTCTTACCCGTTCATGTGTCTGCCCTCATAAGTCCTGACTAATCCTGTATAATTGCCAAGTGAACCTATACTAATGCCTTCTGCCATTAGGTACTTGAAGCTCAAGAAAACATGTCTTTCATGCACCATCAGCGCACCTACTGTGCTAAATCCAACTTCTTCCAGTTTGTGGATGCAAGTTGGGGGTGTGCCAGTATGCCTTGGGAGGCCTATTCCTCGAACTGAGCAAGCATATCTACTGTTGAAACTAAGGTAAGCATGATGGTGAATACTACCTAAGGTCTCTAAAGTAAAAAGTCAGACTAATACCCCGTGGGACTCATTCACCAACACTTCTACTTTTGCTTTGAAAGTGGAGCTATACATTGAGTTTGCACACTCTTAAACAAGTAGAAGTATTGGTGAATATGTCCCACAGGACATTTGTTTGACTTATTACACTTTATCTGGTTTTCGTTGGCAATCATGGTGGTCCTTTTGTAGCATACATAAGTTCCCTAACAAGTACTTCAAAATTCAGTCACACCTTTAACACTTTTCCACAAAGGGTACTCCATGATAATGTGGCATATGTTCTTTACACTAGTATGTGCAGTGTGGGGACCATTATGCACGTTAATCGAACAGAACACCAACCACTTTCTGACGGTGGATAAATGGGTCGAGCAGGCCATAAGGAAGTCCATGATTTCTTGAAGTAGATGAACTAAAATTCTGGGCCTGCTTGCCCAACAAAACAGTGGCCCATGGACATTGAGTATCCATGCACAGCCACAGAAAGGCTTACCCAACGGCAGCTCCACCTCAGTCAATTTCCCAGAAGTTTGCTTTAGTATGATACAACGCAAAGCAAGTAGGGAAACAGAGGCCTGTCTGAGATGGGCACTGGTGACAGTAATAACAACTCTCCTGCCGCTCATCATGCTTCAAGTACACTTACTGCAACGACGTGGACAATCTTTTTTGGGTGTTTTAGGAATGCGGTCAGCAGAGTGTTACTCCTGCAACATTGCCACATCCTTCAGAACATATGAAGTGGAGGCTGCTGCTTCTGTAGCAGCAGTGAGGCTTTCAATTACAAACAACTGTAAGTCAAGGAAAAACATGATTCTTCCTGTGATTGACTGACAATAAACAACATACACATTGTATGTTGCCATCTGGATCAGGTGGGTAAATAGTTTCTTGTACCAACTGCAAGTTTTACGACATGCATTGCATGGTTGAAGAACCTGGTTGTTCTTGTCCACTCCGCCCATGTACTTATTGTAAACAAGTATAGAGGTGGGCTTGTGGACTTTGGCCATCTGACCCCAAACCGTGATGGTGTGGGGTGCTCTCATCATGAATTGTATTGAGCACGTATACATTATGCCTATCCAAGAACTTGACTGCGAGCAGTTTGTTGGAATGCAGCGCAGTACTCTGGGAATTTTGGAACTTCTTGCAAAAAAGCTCCTATGGGAATCCTTTGCAGTTACAACGAACTGTACCGCAGGCCACAGTGCTAGCTTTGTAGAACTCACCAAACAGCTCTACTCCTGTATGGAAATTGTCCACATAACGGTCATAACTTTTGTGAAGGGGTGGCTGGACAACCTCACATACAATCGTCCCTGTGACCCCAAACGTGGGAGGGCAACTTACAGGGTTTAACATGGAGTCCTTCCCTGTATACACTATCCAGCTGTACACATAGCCAGAAGAGCTCTCACACAGCATGTCCAGCTTGATGAGTAAGCGGGTTCTTTTACTCGCAATGTACTGTCTGAACAGCAGTCGCCCTTTGTACAGTATCAAGGACTCATCAACTGCTATATTCTTTCCAGGAGTATCTGTCTCTGGAAATCTGGCTGACAAATGTTCCACGACCGGCAGAATTTTGAACAACCCAGCATAGTCTTGATGGCCCTGCGGCAATGCAGCAGAATTGTCAATGAAATGCAGCATGTGCTGCAATTGCAAAAGCAATCTGTGCTCATGTACGGTGCAAAGATGGGGGTGACCCAAACTGTGCAAGTCCAGTAGGACTGCAAAGTGGGTTGTGCACTAACCCCATTTTGATCATAAGGCCCAAAAATCTCTTCAACTCTGCCAGCAAAGCAGGAGTCCACTGTTGTACCCTAGAATAGGGCTGTAGAGTGCCTCCATGCTCCCTCAGAAATTGTTCTGCAACCAAATTTGTTTGCTGCACAATTTGCTGAAGGCACCACTCAAGTATAGAAAAGGGCCCCCAACCCAAAGCTGGGTAGTAAAAGACAGATATAATGAGGATGCAGAGGAGTTGGGGCTTTCACCCTTTGTCTATGGTACTGCTGCACCATTGAGAGCTTCACCCCATCCCAGGCTCCTTATTTCTGCATCTTATCGTATGTGTGTTTTATATAGATTCTGTTCAGCCTTAAGACTGAACAGTTTCATAAAAGCATTGAAAATATACCCCTTTAAAAACCTCTCGGTTGTGTGCAGCAACTTCCAGTAGAGAACCCTTAGCCTCACCTGTCGGTCCAGTGTTTTTTACTCATGCACACCCACCAATGTAATTTAATTAAACTACATGTATATTTATTTGCAAAGCACATGTTGACCCCTGTGGGCTCTTGTCACTAGGTAGCATCTTTGTTACCGAGGTCAGTGCCACTCACTTTGACTTCGGAGGCCGAAGAGCTGGGTGAACTTCCAGGGCTTCAAACCTGCGACCATTGGATGAAGCCTAAATCCCAACAGAGGATACATTAGTCGACTGCAGGCTCTACTGCTTAAATGCACCCAGTTCCACCCCTTAAATCTACCACAAGCTGAATATGTGTGGGTGTCATGCCTATTACACAACATAACACCATCGTAACTTCACCAAACACTGAACATGTTTCACTCTAGACACTTTACATTTGAACAGGGGCTTAGTTCTGTGAGATCTGAGTTCCTAGGTTCTGGGGAGCCCTTAAATACTAAATTTAAGGGTGTGTTTAGGTCTGGGGGGTTAGTAGCCAATGGCTACTAGCCCTGAGGGTGGGTACACCCTCTTTGTGCCTCCTCCCAAGGGGAGGGGGGTCACATTCCTATCCCTATTGGGGGAATCCTCCATCTGCAAGATGGAGGATTTCTAAAAGTCAGTCACCTCAGCTCAGGACACCTTAGGGGCTGTCCTGACTGGCCAGTGACTCCTCCTTGTTATTCTCATTATCTCCTCCGGCCTTGCTGCCAAAAGTGGGGCAGTGGCCGCAGGGGGCGGGCAACTCCACTAGCTGGAGTGCCCTGTGGTGCTGTAACAAAGGGGGTGAGCCTTTGAGGCTCACCGCCAGGTGTTACAGTTCCTGCAGGGGGAGGTGTGAAGCACCTCCACCCAGTACAGGCTTTGTTACTAGCCACAGAGTGACAAAGGCACTCTCCCCATGTGGCCAGCAACATGTCTCGAGTGTGGCAGGCTGCTAAAACCAGTCAGCCTACATGGGTAGTTGGTTAAGGTTTCAGGGGGCACCTCTAAGGTGCCCTCTGGGGTGTATGTTACAATAAAATGTACACTGGCATCAGTGTGCATTTATTGTGCTGAGAAGTTTGATACCAAACTTCCCAGTTTTCAGTGTAGCCATTATGGTGCTGTGGAGTTCGGGTTTGACAGACTTGCAGACCATATACTCTTATGGCTATCCTGCACTTACAATGTCTAAGGTTTTGCTTAGACACTGTAGGGGCACAGTGCTCATGCACTGGTGCCCTCACCTATGGTATAGCGCACCCTGCCTTAGGGCTGTAAGGCCTGCTAGAGGGGTGACTTACCTATACTGCATAGGCAGTGTGAGGTTGGCATGGCACCCTGAGGGGAGTGCCATGTCGACTTACTCGTTTTGTCCCCACCAGCACACACAAGCTGGCAAGCAGTGTGTCTGTGCTGAGTGAGGGGTCCCCAGGGTGGCATAAGACATGCTGCATCCCTTAGAGACGACCAGGGGTACCAGTTACAAGGGACTTACCTGGATGCCAGGGTGTGCCAATTGTGAAAACAAAAGTACAGGTTAGGGAAAGAACACTGGTGCTGGGGCCTGGTTAGCAGGCCTCAGCACACTTTCAAATCAAAACTTAGCATCAGCAAAGGCAAAAAGTCAGGGGGTTACCATGCCAAGGAGGCATTTCCTTACAGTGTGAAAATAAGAGTATGAGGCTATTGGGAGAATCACTGGATGCAGGTTTAAAGTAAGAGGTGCTACCGAGTGGCCTACAATCTCTTAAGTTCCAGAATTAGCTTTCCCTACGCTTCAGTGCAACCAAACTACCGCCTTTTCAGGAAACTGCTACAGAAAAATTTGTTTAAGCAATCCTATTACTGAGGGCAAAGGGTGACAGGAGTTAAGTTAACCACCACTGTTGTAAACACCACCTGCCTATGAACCTTCCCTCCCACCCTGTCCACCTGCCTCCAAACCCTTCACCCATCCTACCACGTCTGATGACCTTGTTTAACTAGACCAACAAGCCAATGTTATTGCCCATGGCTGAAGAGAGCTGAGAACCTAGCACAAGCACACTAACATTCATATGTAGTGTTTAGTTTCCAAACCACAGCCGCCACTATGACTGTTTGACCACTCTTGATATCCTTGGGTGACCCTTCTAGTTTATTTCACCTATGTGGCTGTCTTGTGTCTCTTTTTGGGGAATTATGTGGGGATGGTGTGGTGGCGAAAGTGGTATTTTATTGGAATTAGCATGGCAGATTTAAATTAGAATGCTAAATAGCAACATTTACATTTTTTTTGCTGCAGATAGAGGAAGAAGATAAATGGAAGTGCTTTAGTTATATGCAATGCCGATGGAATTATACGGCAGAAAAGATGAAATTATGAGGCAAGGTTGACCAATTTATGTGGCAAGAAAAGTCCAGTTATGAATTTACAGTGCCGATAGCTCTAACTCAAGCAAATGCGAGATCTATTGCATTGCAAATGCTTGTTAAATGTCATGCTGACCTACAGGATGATGGTACATTTCTTGTAACTTGTAGTGTATTTTAATTGATATTTTGAAATATTTTGAAATACTTTGCATATTTATGCTTTTATCATTTTTTTATAGGTAGTATCTATTGTTGTGGATTTAAGATGACACCCTTGGTTGACACATTACTTTGCCTGTGTATTGTGATTCTTTAATTATAATCACTAAAGCATGGGGTACACGAAAATCTTCTCATGTTTTTACAATCACTTGTTTTGTCTTGTAAATCCCATAGTTCTTTGTAAATTGTGGTTTTTGCTGTTTTAGATGAATCACAATAGGAGGTACTGGTCCCCGGAGCAGGAGAGTCACAGAAGCCACACATGGAAGAGGCGCAGGAGATCCCAGAGTCGGGATCGAAATGACAGAGGGCACCACCAGCACAGCTGGGAGACACAAAGGCGATCCCGCTCCAGAAGGTGAGTTTTAACTTTTTAAAAAAAAAAATGTGATTTCTGCAATTAGTGCCTGAGCCCTTTCTGGGCCCTTGCAACATTTATTTTTGTTTTGTGTGCTATGAGCTTTATTTCCTTATTGCTGGATATTTGTTTCCTTCACTTGTCTACATATATAAGTACTTTCACTCTAAGGAATTGTTCTTGTAGCTAATGTTGTATATGCAGTCTTATCACAAATTAAGCGTGGAAGATGAGCCACATGTTTACGCTCTTTTCATTAGCCTTTTAATGTGCTATCTTATTTTCATACATTTTCTGTGCCTTTACTTGCTTTGGTGGCCTCCCCTATTTTTAGCTGCTTTGAAAAGACCTGTTTGGAATTGTGAAAAAATAAGCATTACTTGTCCTGGGTGTTGAACTACTTTTCTTGAGATCCCTTCTACAGATTAATAACGTTTTGGGTTGGCCTAGAAAAGGAAATGGATATTTCCTTTGAAATGTGATAATGGTACTGTACATGGTATCTTGGAGAGGCTTGAAAGTGTGATAGTTCAGTTCCCTATCTTCTTACAAAACAATCTTCTAATTGTCTTTTGAGAAACTGCCAAACAATCTCTGTAAACCGCACTGGGCAGGCACACCCATGGGCGATGTTAGAGCATGACAGTACTAGAAAGGCCCATGCATATATCTTCCCCCGGATTGTCTCCTCACTGGCACACTTGTTTGGTCCCATGCAGGGTCTCCCTCTTAATCCGTTCTCGTCAATCTTCAACCATGTTTGTCTTGCCAAATTGATAAGTAATCCATTTTCATGACGTTGCTGTTCAAACCACATATTTATTTCATTACGTGTCAATATTTAGATCATTCAGATCAATGTAGTTATCCATTTGTTTTTAAAACTTCTGTTTATTTGGGTTTTCTTAATTTACGAGAACATTGCAAACAATTAAAATCTCTGCAAGGATTTGGTAATATCATGCACTTTATGATCCATAAATAGTACACTAATGCAGCATCGCCATGATACATAACAGTAATAAAGTAGTGCAGGGAAGTCTGCGGCTTATTCGGTATAATATGTACTGGTATGAAAGGCAGGCACGTGGTCAGAGCGCTGCCCTTCTTTTAGTCCGAGTTTTGGCATGCAAAAGGGTAGTCTCGGCTCATCTAGAACTGGAGCATTTTGGGAGGGTCTAAATAACTGAGGTGAGAGAAGCACCAGATCAGGCGATCATTGCACAGACTTCCCCCTTCCTGCTCGATCTCGGTATCGGAGCAGACACATTGAAAAGGTTGATATGGAAGTGTGTAGAGAGGTATGGGCTAATGGTGGGGAGCAAAGAGGAGGTCAGCTGGTTGGGCCCCTCATGGCAGACAGGTGTCCTCTTTATGTTAAGGATAAGTGCCCCAGTCCCCCACGCCCGTCCTGAGTAGGCCCTTAAATCGTAGCATGTGCAATGTGCCAGCCTCTGCTCGGGACCATAACAGGAGAGTACATAACCACAGTTGAGTATCACGGGCTGCGGCTACCTTTCAAGTCATGGTGATTTGGCACTTAAAAAGAACAAATGCCAGGTCTGTGAACCAAAAAAGTTGTTTGTATCCTGTATCTCTGGAACGGAGGCCCAACAGACTGGAGTCCAATACATTTCAGACTCCAATTGGTCCTATATCAGGGTGTGTCTGTGACCTACGATTTCTCCTTGCATCTTCTCAGCATTCTATGATCCATTCCAGATGCACAGAAGAATCGAGGGGCGTGGACACCCTCTGACGAAGAATCAATAGGAGTCCGAAATGCCTTGGGGATACTGGGCACACGATCAAAGTCTAAGACCACTGTCGTTCTGCAGAAGCTCATGGACTCCTTTGTGAATTTTAAGGAGGCCAAAAAGCTAGGGATCAACATATCCAAAATATTTACAATGACCTGTGGTAGAAACAGCCAGAAGCGCAATACTTTTTTTAAAATTAGGGACACTACTATTGTCAGTGTCAACCCATTTTCTCATTTGGATATCCTTTTTTCCAACGATGGCTCCTGGTCTCAACATATCCATAACTCCAGGTCCAAAATGAGTGGGGTGTATGAGGGTGCTTTAGGTTGTCCTGCAAACTTGGCAGTTGTCCAATCAGGGAAATTGTTAAAATCTATAAAGCAAGGATCTTTCTGCTGCTACGTATCCACCATATGGTCAGCCTCTCCAGGAAGAAGATAATGTTTTCCTGCTGTTTACACCTGCATCTACATCTTCTACTATTAGTGTATAATGAAGTGAGGCTGATGCATCTAAAGGACTTGCTCCTTCTTAAGCCCGACTTACTCTGGCACTCAATTTGGAATAAAGCTGAAACTTGGTCCAATAAATCTATCATTTTGGATTGTTTAGCGTTTGACCATGCCTGTAACATTCCTCTGCTTGCCTATCTCACTGAGGCTTTTAAATATTTTTTGATACCTCCTTATCTCAGCATCCTTATAGGATCTTTGCTATGCATAAAAATGAGGTCAGGGCATCCTTTTTAGGAGGCAGGATGGAAAAGAGGACCTCTGCAGAGTCCAAGAAACCGACAATTGCCTCCTATTTGTCGAATGCCTTCCCTGAGGGTTTCCAAACGTACTTATCCCTGGTGACTAATAATCAACATCTCTTTGTTATTACAAGGCTGGGAATAGTGAACCACCTTGTTGCATTTCCTTATGTAAACCAATGGCACAGGGATCTGATACCGTGCCCATGTGACGGTGTTTCAAATCAAAGCACTCTGCTCTAGGGGCTAAGTATATGGTTGCACTGCTTTACTTTGTCCTGCTTTTTCATGGGGTTATGCTCACTAGGGGCTAACAATATGGTTACATGACAATGTTTCTTACTGTTTGTATGGTGCCCTCTAGGGGCTGTTTTGAGCATTACAGTACAATGCCAAAAGAATATTTCTGAAAGAGGTTTATATGATAATTGTATATGTTTTAATAATATCTTTATTAGAATTATGACCATGATTCGGGCCAACTTAACATCCTTATTACACAATGACTGTTTGAATACTCTTGATATGTCTGGGTGACCCTTCTAGTTTATTTCTCCTCTGTGTTTGTCTTGTGTCTTTTTGGGGGGAATTGGGTTAGCTAGCCAGCAACTCTGATGGTGGGGTGGTGAAAGTGGTATTCTATTTGAATCAGCATGGCAGATTTAAATTAGGATGCTAAATGGCAAAATATTCATTTTTTACAGTAGATGGAGGAAGAAGGTAAATGGAAGTGCTTTGGTTTTATGCAGGGCCACTGGAATTATATGGCAGGAAAAGATGAAATTATGAGGCAGGGTTCGCCAATTTATGTGGCAAGAAAAGTCCAGTTATGAATTTACAATGCCAACAACTAACTCAAGTGCGAGACCTAGTGCATTGCAAACGCTTGTTTTGCTGAGTTGCCTGCAAAGCAATAATGTATGAGTGTTTCCTTTATTTAAAATGCATTCTAAATGGGCGGTTGTAGCTACTCTACAGAGAAGGAACCTGGGAAGTTTGATTGGGCATTAACTGTGATTGATGCATATTGTCATTGTATGTGCAGAATAAAGATTTTGAATTGTATGACGGGCTATTTTACTTCTGGAACATGCATGGTTATCACACGTTTAAATCTTTAACTCATCCATGCATTGTACAGTTTTTTTTTTTTTTTTAATAACTGGTTCATACTACAGAAGATATTTGTTGCTTTTTCACTGTGTGAATTTGTGTCAAATCTGTTAGCTCTGCCTGTGCTTGTGTTGTGATTAGAGCGGGGTTAGCAGTACGTTTTAGCAGTCTCACAGGGAATAAAGTTGGAATGGAAAGATCCTGGAGCCTGCACTTCTCTGACCTGAAATGTAGCTCATACTTTGAGAGTTTGAGAAGGAAACCTCAAGAACTTCAAATGGAGTTCTTTAGAAACTTCTACTACTTCAAAGAAATATAAAAATAGGACATGCACACCTCACTCTTCAGTTCACATTCTAGACCTGCAAAGGACTCTGAGGACTGCCTGCTGCTGTGGCCAGCTGTATGTTCCAAAAGACTGATTTCATGCACCTGGAAGGACTGCTTAGCTGCCTGGAGCCTGCCAACCCTTGGAGACCTGCCTTGCTTTTTGAGCCCTGTTCCACTTCTTGAACCCAGGACAGCCAGAGTGACTCCAAGGGTTAATTGGCTGGCCTTCTGATGAGAGCCTCCGGAAAGTGGCTTACCACATTTACCCGTAGCTCAGTTGGACAGAAAAGACTCCATATTGAACCCGCACCTGAACCCAGCCTGAGTGAGTCCTAACTCCCAAAATGGTGCCCCTCCAGTCCTGAACCCTACGTGGTGGTGTTAACGGTGCTTATATAACCAAAATCCAAAAGTTGGGAGTTGAAACATTTTTGGCTAAAAACTGCTCTGAGAATCAAGGAGACCGGGACCAACATACCAGTCTATTGGTGCAAGGTGCATTGCCGGTCGAACTGACTCTGTGGCAGCTCCCGCTATGTTCTTCTCCATAGCAGCAAATCCTTTTCAGTGGTCCTTTGCCAAAGGGGTATCTGGCCTCCTTAAACTCTCACCGGCTGCAGTCTCCAGCTTCATCCCACTTGAGATTTTCGACTTCCAAATAAGAGACTAAGTCCGAACGTGGAAATCTTCACTGCAACTTTGTCTAGCGGCTCCCCTTTGACAGCGTTGCATCCTCCTCAGAAAGCACACACACCCTTGGCATGCTGCACTTCTACCTCCTCAGAACCTTTTTTCACATTTCTTCTAAGTCCGAAGGTAAGCACCGACTGGGCCCAATTCACTCTTTATATCCGATTCACTCTCCATTGTGGTTGGCCATATTTTTCGCCGTCAACCAGGTGTTGCGCAACTAGATGTTCGCCTTTGGCGCTTTGATCTTTTAGGTGCTAGTTTTTACTTTAAATTTTAAACCTTCATAACTCCGGTTCTGCTAATTGGATTTTTTTGTTGTTTTGGTGTCAGATAATTTACTAAAATGTACTTTTTTTTCTAAATTGGGGTGGGATTTTTCTTGTGTTGTTTCAGTCTATTACTGGTTGTGTTCTCCATAGATAATTTATACATTGCCTCCAAGTTAAGCCTGACTGCTACTGTGCAAAGCTACCAAATGGTTAAATACAGGTTAATTTAGTGACTTTTGTGGTTCACCCTGACCAGGATTGTGGCTTGCTTGTCTATGGGAAACCCCTGACTAAACCAACAACTCAATTTCTTACATTGGTGTTCAGCAGTGGCGTCCAGTACTTGTGTTTATGCAGTACCATACAGTGATTTGTGTAACACATAAATCCCATATACACCAGATTCAACTTTTTTAAAATAATTCTTCTAAATTGGCCATGCTTTTCCTTTATCCAAATGTAATTACTTCCTCTAATGTTGTGCTCCTTTGACTCTTGGCTGCAAAGACTAAGTTGGATATTGATACCACTGAAAGCTACAGTATGGCGAAGCTGGAAAAGTTCTCCAAGGAGAGGAGACTGAACCCGGCTACAGGCTTTCCAAAGTTTTGATTATCAGATAGACCTCAGAGCCCTGGAGAAGGTCTGCAGAATGCAAGCTGCAGCACAGGATGATGATGAGCGGGACTTAAAGGAGGAGGAAATATAGGCTGAAGAAGATAACATTGCAACAGGTCCAGAGCTGGAGAAAGAGGAGCATCTTATGCCCCCGACCCCAGAACCAGAGGAGAGTAGGAGAATCAAGGAGAGGGCTGTGGTGTAGAGTCTTAACCCACAGATGAAAATGCTAACGCTGAAGAAAATAAACTATTGTGGGCTCATGAACTGAATCTGAAGGAGCTGGATCTAAAGCTCAAACAAGCCTCTAGAGTATAGCAGGAATGGTGGCAGCGACTGCACAATGTCCAGTGGAGGCAGGAGGGACCATACACCAAACGCCCTGGGCCCAACCTTTGGTGTGGGGGGACAATAAAGGTAAGTGGTTTAAAACCTCTGAGGTTGCCCTAGAGATACAGGGTCCCTGAGGAGCATTGGGGTGCTAGTCTCTGGAGGCACATTTCCAATGAAGAGAAATGTTAGCCTTAGCAAAAGGGTACATGATGAAGTATCCACTCATGAAGGACATACCAGAAAGTACATGAAGAATTAAAACGACAGTCCAAAACTCTCTCACCAGTCTCGGGTGAATTTTGTGGACTACTTTTGTAAATCACAGGGCGGCTGGGTGAAGGGTAGTGAGGTAAGCGTTTATGAGAGGCTGTAAAATTTAGGTGTAAGAGAGCTTGTTTAGTCATTGTTTTCCAGAGCTACACCATCACCTGATTGACCACAAACTCAATAACCTCAGGGAGCTTGCAAAGAGGCAAACCTCTGGGTTAGTGCCAGAGTGTCTAAAGATGTACCTGGAGGGAGGGTTCATTTAGATTCCCTGCATCATAGTGAGGGGGGTCCAAAGAGACCCAGATGGGTCCCAGAATAGTTGGGAAAATAACCCCTTCCAAGGATGGGAGGAGAGCTTCTGGTGGGTGGTGGCCCAAGGTGTCCCATTTCCAACCCCGGTTTTGATTGCTCTCAGGTGGGGCACAAGCAAGGGAACCTGGTCTGTACCAAGAAACCACATCACTGGTGGGAATTCTACAGGCATGGCAAATGGAGGGGGGCTGGTTTCAAGGGGAAGGTGGTAAAACATGCCCTAGTTTCCTTTAGTTGGGAAATGAACTTGAGCTGGATGCTTGGGATCCCTGAGGGTGGGAGTTGTGACTTCCATCAGATCAAATGTCATGTAATCCTTGTCACTATTCTGAGGGATACCTGTGCTAGCCAGACTGTGGTGGTTAAAATGTAACACTGGACAGGTGTGTAGTGTGTGTCAAGCCCTTGGACAGGACTTTGTCTGTTCCATGACTCTGGTACCTCTTGAATAGGGTGGGGAAGTGGTCATGAGGAGGGTCATAGTTAGTCCCTAGATGCCCTTTGCCTGCATTCTGAGAAATGAGTAATAGGAGACGTCAGATGGGCAGCCGTCAAGGGCACCCTAAAAGCTCTGGTCCTTGGAGATACTACTCCCACAGGAAGAGTAAACGGTCCCAGCTGGAACAGCAGGAGGTGGAAACAGTCCACCGTGGGTGGACCAAAAGGTCAGTGATTGCCATCTCTGAGAACAGAGCACCCCAAAACTGACTCTGATAAGGTCACTTCTGACTTGGAGGTGCTCCCTTCGCTGTCACAGAGCGCTAGAGACCTGCTGCAGGCAGACCACTGCATGGCTCAGTGTGTGTCAATGTTGAAGGCATGGTGTTTGCCCCCGGGAAATCCTGGCTCGCCGGGCACCTGTTCAGCTTCAAGGTACAGGCCCTGAGTCGAGTGGCCAATCTCAGGCTACACCCTCGCCCCACCGGACTGGTGGGGAGGAGAGGAGGGTGCTTAACACTCAGGGATATTAACCTTCTCCATGCTTAGAAGCCTCAGAGTACCCTGATTGGCCTATGGTCTGGCTCTTGACACAGACAGCTGTCCGTGGCCTCTGTTGGTTGCTGTCCTTATGGGCAGAGGTTTTCTTGGGTTAGGGGCAGAAGGCTGATCCAAGGGGGTGGAATGGCCCACATCACTTTGTTGGCCATGGTGGTAATGTCTGCCTACTGGGATGCATCTGTGAGTAAGCTGAGGTTCGGTGCTTCACAGATGGGGTTCCCGTGGGTCAGTCTACGGACTCAGGACAGAGGGATCCAACTGAGCTCAGAGAGGCGTAGAAATGACAACTGCCCCTGCATAACAGGGCCCTTTGTCCATGTTCTGTCACCTAAGCAGGGAAACACATCACAAAGGTTTTGGTTGGGGGGGGTGTCATATCGGACTTGGCCCTTTCTTCAGGGTCATCTACAAACGTTTTGCTCTTAACCTTTCTGTTTTTTTAACCTGTTTTTGTTGGCTATTAAGACTGTCTACTTTATTTCTAACCAGTGCTAAGGAGCTTGTGCTAACTCCCTAAAACATGGTAGCATTGACTTGTACCTGATTGGCATATTTCATTTAATTATAAGTCCCTAGTAAAGTGTAATACCCAGGGCCTGTAATTCAAATGCTACTAGTGGGCAAGCAGCATGTATTGTGCCACTCACTTAAGTACCCCCTTAAACTCCCCAGGCCTGCCATTCCAGTTTTAAACTGCCAATTCGACAAAATAAGTCTTAAATGCCCCTTTTGCTACATATGTCACCCCTAAGATAGGCAAAAGGGCAGGGTGCATTGTAATTAAAAGATGGGAATGTGTGTTTTCAGTTTTGTGTCCTAGTAGTGGAAAAACTCTTAAATTCATTTTTCACTACTGTGATACCTACCACTCCCATAGGATAACATTGGGTTGCCTTATTACGTTTTATAAGTGCTAACCTTTGAATGAGAACAGGTCAACATTTTGTGGTCAGTGTCTGAGAAATTGTAGTTTAAACCCTAATGGTAAAGTTGTATTTTAAGTTACAATTTTGAAAATGCCCTTGCTATTTAGTTCTTGCAACCTGTTCTTGGGTCACATGACTGGGTCTAGTTATTCTTCAAAGGCAGACCCACAATATAGGGCTTAGGTGTGCCTGGATGGGCCATTAATGGCAAGATGGGGGGTGGGCGGGCAGAGCTGGGCCCACCTCACTTTAAATAATGTGCCCTGTGCAACTTGTTTTATGTATTTGCAGTCCATTTATTATCTCTCAGCTTCTTTTGTATAACTTTTGATGCATGTCATGTATCATATACAATTGAAACCGCAATAAAAACACTGAGATATAAACATATCAATAGGTTGTGCCCTGCCTTCACACAGTTGTGCAGACAGCCAGGAGTCAGAGCAGCGGAAGCTGGAAGAACTTCAAAGAGAATTCTCTAGCAACTTCTAATTTAAAGAAAGCACCAGGTATACAAATAAGACCCTCAGGCCCACTCTTAAGTGCACTTTCTGGACCTGCAGTAGGAATGTTGGAGGGCTCCCTCCTGGTGTGGCCCCCCTGTGTTCTCCAGAAGAATGCTTTGCTGCACCTGGAATGATTGATTTGCTGCCTGGAGCCTTCCTTGAACTGTCAGAGGCCTGCCCTACCATAATGAGCCCTGTTCCAATTCTTGAAATCAGGACTACCTGAGTGACTCCAAGGGCTAGTTGGCTGGCCTCCTGATCAGTGCCTTGGTGCAGAAATGCCTCCAGCCATCTTGAATCATCACCTGGACCCATCCTGAGTGAGTCCAAGTCCAAAACGTGATGCCCCTCCATTCCTGGACGTGGGTGGTGGTGTTAAAGATGCCCAGATAGCCAAAACCCAAAACCTGGGGGGTACTTTATTGGCTAACAACTACTATGAGAACTGAGCGAAGACTGGGACCAACCTACTTGTGTATCCTCCCAAGGTGCATTGCCGGTTAGCCTAACTTCGCTGCAACTCCCGCTACATTGTTCTCTACAGTAGCAAATCCTGTTCATACTGATACTAGATCTTGACAGTCCTTAAGAGGCACTGCCCTGTTAGGAAATATTGGGATTTCAACTTAGGCTGGAAGAGCATTCCTTATCTAGGGTGGCCATGGCAACCTGGAACCACTGAACCTCAGTACGCTGACCCCACTCTGAACCTTTCACAAGCAGCTCAAGAGTCACCTCTTTAGACAGTTCTTAGAATATTAACCATACTTTGAGTTTTTTGCCATAATGAAATCTGTTTTTTGTCAACTATTTGGTTAATCCCTCCCCATCTCAATTTTTAATCTGTTTCCCACTCTATATTCACTGACTTACTGTAAGTTCTTGTTTCGGATAACGTCTCTGTTGTACAAAGTTACTGATTATTCGTTCTTTCCCTTCTCAGTGTTATCTGAATGGGTTTAAACTCTTTTGTAATGTAAAATGCCCTCCTATGGACCAATCTGGATACTCTAAATAAATAAGAGCATTTGTGCTTTTACAGCATTTGTATTATTAATGGCACTTATGGATGAGTAAGAGTACTATCCATAAGGGCTGCTCTAATTTTAATGGCTCAGTATTAATACTGTCATACTTAAGAGAGACCGTGCTCTCACTTTTAAGTGGACAAGCAGGTGTTTGCTAGCACTTGTCAGACTGGTTGCTTTATGGGTATTGGGATTATTGGTGTTTGTTGCCTGACTCAACAGTCAGGTCAGTGATTGAAAGAGCGTGCAGTCTGAGCTCCCTTTTCCCTCTTCTGGAAAGTTGCATCACTCACCGTAGGCTACTTCAGTACTTTTAATTGGGCTGTACTTGTACTTCTTAGCTGCTTCCTTGTGCTGTAGCTGAAAGGTTTCTGCACTTCTGGATGAGTTTATTATATGTTTAATGGACCAGCACCAACATGTCACACATGAATTGCAGTACTTTAAACAGAAGTGCTGGCAAGTCTCTATTGGGCCATGGTACTTGTAGTTGGACCTTCCCTGTGCAATTGTTATGGCTATCTTATGTTAAGCCTGTGGAACTTTCCATGAAGTTATGAATGAAGCTATGGTAGATCTCAATCTGAATGATTTGGAAACATGTCTGATCAAAGGAGATTCAGCTCCGGTATTTGAGTAACATATGGGGTCAATTTACTGCAAAAACCACCTGGGCAGTTAATTCTTGCACAGTGGAGTGATTCACAGCAGTCCTAAAGGTCGCGGAAAGTGAGAGAACACTGGTGTGGCCATGTTGAGGGGATAGAATGTAGGCCTTAAAATAAAGAACAGACAGGAAAGGGGTGACCATCAATTTAGTAAAGTACTTTATGGAAAAAAGAATTAGGTTGCTGCTAGAGTGTGGTAATTTTAGCTGAAACATAACATTCCAGTGGTGATGAAAAGGTAATTTAACCTAAAACTCACTTAGCTGTTCCAAAGACCGATCACCCTAACAGAAACCGATATCGGAGTTTGCATAATATGATCTTAAAGAGTAGAAGTTGTGTAAGTGATAGACAAACTATCAGTGGCAAAGTGATATCTGCTGTGTTGCAGAGAAGGAAATGTCTGGCAATGTGATCAGTGTCTGCTTGGGAGAGGAGAAATAGGATGGTGGTGTCCAAGAACATTTTGTAAAAACAGAGTATGTGCTCCAGAAAGGGGTACTTGCTACATCCATTTATAGCAAGATTTTGAATAGTAAAGATAGATGAGTTGCAGAGATGCACAGACTCTGTACAGAACAGGAATGCTATCTTAAGTACAGCTCATTGCTCTTTACATTTTATTGCACCAAATATCTGATAGAGACTTCTAATTGCAGATTCCTTAACTTTTGAATTTCCCCACGCTTCAGTCTGGATCTGGAAATTTTCCTTCGAGCAGTACCTCTGTGCGCTGTCAGGTGGCGTCGGTCGAGTCCGCTGGCATTGTTGCCGTCGTGTTCGCTGTGATGACGTCGCAGTCTTATAAAGGTGCCACCCCGATGCGCTGACGGCTGTTCTTTTCTTTCCGCGCCAGCCTACACGCAGATCCGGAGAGAGCTACCTCAGTCACTCTTTGACTACGATGACACTTGTCAAATTCTTTTTGACGAGGTCATGGATGTGTCGAGGAATGACCCGCAAGACCGGTTTCAAGCCCTGCGACTCCTGTCACCGAATGATGCCGGTGATGGATCTGCACCTCGTGTGTCTTTGGTGCCTGGAGGGTGATCACGACCCAAAGTTGTGTTCAGAGTGTCGGCCATGAACCCCAAAGCTTTGAGGAAGCGGTGCCTAAAGCTCATGGCAGCCTGACACTTGACTCTGTGGCGCTCACGGTCTCGTTCCAGAGAAAGGTCTTGAGACTGGCCACGTAGTCACCATCACTCTTCGTCCTCGAAGTCTTCGGACATTCGGTTATAAGAAAAAGAACTCGAAGAAGAACAAACATTCTTTGACTTCACCCCGTTGCTCAGACGATGCAGCACGAGAAGAGCGTTGGCGCTCTAGGCCTCCGTCCTTGGAGGGGTTGGAGCCAGAGCCACCTCTGCACAGCTCAGTTTTATGAGCCAATGCGCCTCATTTTTGGGCAGACCGACCCACCTTCGGCGCCCTCGGGCACAGGTGAGTTGGTGGGGGCCCCTTTGGGTTTGAAGTCTGCTTTGACCACGGCTCCAGAGGGCTCCTCGGGACCCAGTCGCGGGTCCGTCCTGACGGTTGGGCCCACAACTGACGTCGATCCCATTCTCCTACCCGACGACCTGGAACGACATCTATTGACGCCGATTCAGTCGGTTGATCCAGACACTTATGCTTATGGGTATGGATACGGGGAGAGTTTGGAGGGGGCGCTGGACCCTTTAGAATACCAGCTTGACCCCAAATGGCCTGGGTGCAGAACTTGGGTGATGCCAGCGTTCAAGACACCTCCCCTGACACTGGTATGCTCTCTCCTCCTATCGTGGCTACGGAGGAGGGTTCCTCTTACTCCATGGTGTTAAGAAGGGCGGCTGAGGTCTTGGACCTCGAGCTACCTTCTGTGGAGTTTAGGTTTAATATCGTAGCCGGTGTCTTCCTCTTCCGAACACCTTCTTCCCTTTTAATGAGGCACTGACAGACTCCTTTTAGGTACTTGGTCCAGACCCAGCACAGGGGCTCCTGTGAATCGGATGATTGCGCGCTGCCATCGGCCTGCGCCGACAGACCCAAAATTCCTCCCCCAACACCCCACGCCTGAGAGCCTTGTCATCTAGGCTTCCTCTTCATCTGGCGCATTCCCTGCCGCTGATAGGGAATCAAAAGATTAAACTTACGGGACAAGTTTTCTTCCAACAGTCTAGCGCTGCAGTCCGTGAACACCGCATGCTTTTTTGGCCGCTATGCCCATACTCTGGGATATGGTCGCGCAAGTGCTGCCTAGAGTTCTGGAGAAAGCCCAGACTATCCTTTCCCAAGCCGTAACAGATGGGAGGGACGCATCAAAGTTCATGATTTGTTGTGGACTGGATACGACTGACTCTCTGGGCAGATCTGTTGCATCGATGGTGGCATTGAGACACCACGTCTGGCTTCTCGGGGGATGTCTAGCAATCCTTGATGGACATGCCCTTTGATGGCACACGTCTGTTTGGAGACAAGGCAGGCTCAGAACTCTAGCACTAGAAGGATTCCCGATCCACGGCCCGGTCCCTTGGTCTTGTGCCTGCTCCTAGACCCCTGCAGTCCGCCTTTTGCGGCTATGGAAGGGGCACCGAACCGCGTCTTTTCCCACCTGGCCATCGACCTGTGCATGCTGTACAGCCCCTGCACGGCCGCAGGATCCCACGCCCCCGGGGATCAGGGAGCCAGCGGGTCGCTCAGGCCACCCCAGCCCCTGCTTCAGCCTCCCAACCTTCCTAGTCCGCAGGTACTCCAGGAACCAGTTGGCAGGATTCGCCATCACCTGACTAATGGCAATCCATTACCTCAGACAGGTGGGTTCTCCAAGTTGTCTGAAGAGGCTACTCCCTCCCCTTCGAGAGACCTCCAGCCATGCCACCTTCATACAATCAAATATCGGAGGATCATATGGCGCTTCTATGCAAGGAAGTCCAAAGCGAGCTATAGCGAGGGTTCCGTTGCCAGAAGTAGGTCGTGGTTGCTATTCCCGCTACTTTCTGGTGCTGAAAAAGGACAAGGGTCTTCGTCCTGTATTAGATCTTCGTTCCCTCAACCTTTTCCTCAAAAAGGAGAAGTTAAAAATGTTGACATTGGCTCAGGTCCTATCTGCCCTGGATCCCAGAGACTGGATGATAGTGTTGGACTTGCAAGACGCATACTTCCACATTCCCGTCTTGCCGGCCCACAGATGTTACCTACGATTTGTAGTAGGTCACGAGCACTTTGTTTACTGTGCTCCCTTTTGGCCTTACCAGTACCCCTCAGGTGTTCACGAAAGTGATGGTAGTGGTGGCAGCTCATCTGCACAGGTTAGGGGTCCCAGTCTTCCCCCTACGCTGACGACTGGCTGTTGATAGCGAACTCACCACAGACAGTCGTCTCCTACCTCCAGACTACGTCTAACCTTTTGCATTTGCTGGGGTTCACTATCAACGTGCCGAAGTCACACCTGACTCCCTTTCATTGTAGCTCTTCTGAATACAGTGCAGTTTCGGGCATATCCTCCCGAAAAGCGAGCCCAGGATTTTCGGGCTATGATACTGATCTTTCAGCCTCTATCCTGGATTTCGGTGAGAATGACTCTGAAGCTGCTGGGCGTCATGGCGCCCAGCATCCTACTAGTTCAAAAGGCCAGATGGCATATGCGGGCTCTGCAGTGGGACCTGATTTCAGTGGGCGCAGCATCAGGGGAATCTCTCCGACAAGGTCCATATCTTGGAAGGAACTGCGAGAGCCCTGCAGTGGTGGTTAACGAATCAGGATTGGGTCAAAGGCAGATCCCTCTCTTTTCCCGAACCAGATCTTAGTCATGACCGATGCGTCACTCCTGGGATGGGGCGACCACATGGGAGAGGTGGAGATCAGAGGTCTCTGGTCTCCGGCGGAACCCGGGCTCCATATCAATCATCTTGAGCTCTGAGCGATTCGACTAGCATTAAAAGCATTCATTCCCTCTCTCAATGGAAGAGTAGTGCATGTGGTACTGCAACAAACAAGGCGGAGTGGGGTTGTGGATCCTTTGTCAAGAGGCTCTTCGCCTCTGGATGTGGCTGGAACATCAGGGCAGTTTTCTGGTGGTTCAACACCTGGCAGGCTCCTTGAATGCCAGTGCAGACAAACTCAGCCGACGATGCGTGGTCGATCACAAATGGCGTCTCCATCTGGTGGTGGCGCCAGTTCTTTTCCTTGGTTAGACTTGTTCGCCTCTGTAGAGAACGCGCAATGTCAGCTGTTTTGCGCATTGGAGTTTCCAAGGTGGCGCTCGCTCGGCGGCGCCTTTCGTCGCAAGTGGAATTCAGGCCTCCTGTACGCCTTTCCACCCATACCACTTCTGCCCAGAGTTCTGAAGAAGATCAGGCAAGACAGGGTCCAGGTTCTACTGGTGGCTCTGGACTGGGCACAAAGAGTCTGGTATCCTGAGCTGAAAGGCATGGCCATAGCTCCTCCGATCAGATTGCCTCTGGAGGATCTTCTGTCGCAGCAGCAGGGAAGGGTCCTCCATCCGAACCAGTCCACCCTCCACCTCCTTGCATGGAGATTGAGTGGTGACAGTTGACGTCTTTTGACCTGCCACCTGAAGTCTGTAATGTTATCTTGGCAGCCAGGCGTCCCTCAGCCAAAACCATATTTGCCTGTTGTTGGAAGAAATTTGTGGCATGGTGCATCAACAAATCTGTTGATCCTCTTTCTCAAGTCCTCCTCTTTATTCTTTCCTTTGCCCAGCAGGGATCCACCCTGGGCACTCTTAAGGGATATCTTTCTGCTATCTCTGCTTTCTTGAGGTTACCAGATCATCCTTCCTTATTTAAATCTCCTATTTTTGGGAGGTTTCTTAAAGACCTCACATCTATTTACTTGTATCCCCTTCATCATGCCCCCAATGGGATCTAGACCTGGTATTAACATACCTTGTGTGTGCCCTGTTTGAGCCGCTTCCCAACTGCCCTTTATGGCTCTTAACTATCAAGACTGTCTTTTTAGTTGCCATTACCTCTGCCCGCAGAGTAAGTGATCTTCAGGCTCTGTCGTTTAAACCACCTTTCCTGGAAATACATCCTGACAGTGGTACTTTGCACAAGGGCTTCTTTCCTACCTACTGTAGTGACACCCTTTCATGTCGGACAGTCCATCACCTTGCCTACCTTTTATGCACCCCCACATCCCTCATGAAGAGGAGAGGCTCCACCGTCTACTTTGGCCGTTCTGTCCTGCAGGACTTCTTGGTGTGATCTTGGTTCGCAGCCCACCACCGGGGATGGTATTGCTCGGGTATGTATTCAAAGGTAAGGAATCTGCAACTAGAAGTCTCTATCAGATGAATGAGTTACTTACCTTCAGTAACGATATATCGGGTAGAGACCTATTCTAGTTGCAGATTCCTTACCGACCTGCCCATCCTCCCCGCACTGCGAACTGATTTCTAGGGACAGGAACGTCCCCGAAGGACCCTAGTTTTGGCACACCACTCTGTGTTCTTGATGGCTCCGCGCTACTGGAGTGGAAAGTCGTTAAAAGAAACTGATGTCATCAGTTCGGGGTGGCGCCTATATACAACCGCAACATCATCACGGCGGACATGACGCCCGCAGAGTTGACCGACGGCACGCAGAGGTACTGCTTGAAGAAAAGTTTCCGAATCCAGACTGGCTCCTGGGGAAATACAAATGTAAGGAATCTGCAACTACAATATGTCTCTACCAGATTTATTGTTACAGAAGGTAAGTAACTCGTACGTTGTAGGAAGTTGGCTCTGTATACACTATTTCAAAGTAAGGAATAGTATGCACAGAGTCCAAGGATTCCCCTTAGCGGTAAGATAGTGGCAAAAAGAGATAATACTAATGCTCTATTTTGTGGTAGTGTGGTCGAGCAGTAGGCTTATCAAAGGAGTAGTGTTAAGCATTTGTTGTACATACACACAGGCAATAAATGAGGAACACACACTCAGACAATTCCAGGCCAATAGGTTTTTGTTATAGAAAAATATATTTTCTTAGTTTATTGTACGAACCACAGGTTCAAATTCTACATGTAATATCTCATTTGAAAGGTATTGCAGGTAAGTACTTTAGGAACTTTGAATAATCACAATAGCATATATACTTTTTACATAAAACACATATAGCTATTTTAAAAGTGGACACAGTGCAATTTTCACAGTTCCTGGGGGAGGTAAAGTAATGTTAGTTCTTGCAGGTAAGTAAACCACCTAGGGGGTTCAAATTGGGGTCCAAGGTAGCCCACCGTTGGGGGTTCAGAGCAACCCCAAAGTCACCACACCAGCAGCTCAGGGCCGGTCGGGTGCAGAGTTCAAAGTGGTGCCCCAAAACACATGGGCTTCAATGGAGAAGGGGGTGCCCCGGTTCCAGTCTGCCAGCAGGTAAGTACCCGCGTCTTCGGAGGGCAGACCAGGGGGGTTTTGTAGGGCACCGGGGGGGGGGGGGGCACAAGTCAGCACAAAGTGCACCCTCAGCGGCACTGGGGCGGCCGGGTGCAGTGTGCAAACACGCGTCTGGTTTTCAATAGGTTTCAATGGGAGACCAAGGGGTCTCTTTAGCGATGCAGGCAGGCAAGGGGGGGGCTCCTCGGGGTAGCCACCACCTGGGCAAGGGAGAGGGCCTCCTGGGGGTCACTCCTGCACTGGAGTTCCGATCCTTCAGGTCCTGGGGGCTGCGGGTGCAGGGTCTTTTCCAGGCGTCGGGATTTTGGATTCAGACAGTCGCGGTCAGGGGGAGCCTCGGGATTCCCTCTGCAGGCATCGCTGTGGGGGCTCAGGGGGGACAACTTTGGTTACTCACAGTCTCGGAGTCGCCGGGGGGTCCTCCCTGTAGCGTTGTTTCTCCACCAGTCGAGTCGGGGTTGCCGGGTGCAGTGTTGCAAGTCTCACGCTTCCTGCGGGGATTGCAGGGGTCTTTAAATCTGCTCCTCTGGAAAAAAAAGTTGCAGTCTTTGTTGAACAGGGCCGCTGTTCTCGGGAGTTTCTTGGTCTTTTGGAAGCAGGGCAGTCCTCTGAGGATTCAGAGGTCGCTGGTCCTGGGGAAAGCGTCGCTGGAGCAGTTTTCTTCTGAAGGAGGGAGACAGGCCGGTAGGGCTGGGGCCAAAGCAGTTGGTGTCTCCGTCTCCTCTGCAGTGGTTTTTCAGCTCAGCAGTCCTCTTCTTCGTAAGTTGCAGGAATCTGATTTCCTAGGTTCTGGGGAGTCCCTAAATACTGAATTTAGGGGTGTGTTTAGGTCTGGGAGGGCAGTAGCCAATGGCTACTGTCCTTGAGGGTGGCTACACCCTCTTTGTGCCTCCTCCCTGAGGGGAGGGGGGCACATCCCTATTCCTATTGGGGGAATCCTCCTTCTACAAGATGGAGGATTTCTAAAAGTCAGAGTCACCTCAGCTCAGGACACCTTAGGGGCTGTCCTGACCGGCCAGTGACTCCTCCTTGTTTTTCTCATTTTCTCTCCTGGACTTGCCGCCACAAGTGGGGGCTGTGTCCAGGGGGCGGGCATCTCCACTAGCTGGAGTGCCCTGGGGCATTGTAACACGAAGCCTGAGCCTTTGAGGCTCACTGCTAGGTGTTACAGTCCCTGCAGGGGGGAGGTGTGAAGCACCTCCACCCAGAGCAGGCTTTTGTTTCTGTCCCCAGAGAGCACAAAGGCTCTCACCACATGGGGTCAGAAACTCGCGTCTCTCAGCAGCAGGCTGGCACAGACCAGTCAGTCCTGCACTGAATAATTGGGTAAAATACAGGGTGCATCTCTAAGATGCACTCTGTGTGCATTTTTTAATGAATCCAACACTTGCATCAGTGTGGGTTTATTATTCTGAGACGTTTGATACTAAACTTCCCAGTATTCAGTGTAGCCATTATGGAGCTGTGGAGTTCGTTTTTGACAGACTCCCAGACCATATACTCTTATGGCTACCCTGCACTTACAATGTGTAAGGTTTTGCTTAGACACTGTAGGGGCATAGTGCTCATGCACATATGCCCTCACCTGTGGTATAGTGCACCCTGCCTTAGGGCTGTAAGGCCTGCTAGAGGGGTGACTTACCTATGCCACAGGCAGTGTGAGGTTGGCATGGCACCCTGAGGGGAGTGCCATGTCGACTTAGTCATTTTCTCCCCACCAGCGCACACAAGCTGGCAAGCAGTGTCTGTGCTGAGTGAGGGGTCCCTAGGGTGACATAAGACATGCTGTAGCCCTTAAAGACCTTCCCTGGCATCAGGGCCCTTGGTACCAGGGGTACCAGTTACAAGGGACTTACCTGGGTGTCAGGGGTGTGCCAGTTGTGGAAACAATGGTACATTTTAGGTGAAAGAACACTGGTGCTGGGGCCTGGTTAGCAGGGTCCCAGCACACTTCTCAGTCAAGTCAGTATCAGGCAAAAAGTGGGGGGGTAACTGCAACAGGGAGCCATTTCTTTACATAAGTTAATACTACTGCCAGCAGCACAAGAAGAAAGATTCTAGATCTTAAACCGAAGCAGAAAAAAAGCATCCATTGCTCTCTTCATCCTTTCACCAGGACTCTAAAAACTATAGTGTTGATTCCTTCAGAAGTAGGATCCGTGATGTGGCATATCTACCTTGTGATTGAGGTTATTATCTTTATATCTCTGGGGTACTGTGCTTGCTACTTCTAAAACGTCTCTCCTTCTAAACAGCAAATAAATGCCTGTATACTCATTTGTTCTGAAACCACAAGACCCAGGCCTGGTCCCGCATTGATAGCTTCCATCAGATTCTGAGCATTGCAAATATTATGTATTGAAAATGCTTTAAAATGTATACTAACAGTGTTTTAAAAGTTTTCCTCATGGAAAGGTTTGAGATTTGCCACCATCACAAACTGCTGCTTCCTTGAGCCCGTCCTTGCACATACAGTGTTGTTGCGTGTGTTGCAGCTAAGTTCTTGCCTCAAATTTAGAAGGCAGTTGCGTACATGTCTTCCTTGGTCATAGCTTTATCCTATTGTATTGAAAACCTTTTTGTGTCTTGTCTTATGACAGTGACTGCAACACATTTCAAAAAGTTTGAGAGGTTTCCTCTGTCCTTTCTGCTTCCATACGCCCATCCTGTCATAAGAGCCATATTCCTTATCTCTGGCATGGAGTCTGATGTTGCGTTCTTGTAAAGCTTGTGTAGATGGATATAGCTGTGTCAACTTGGCTTAATTGAACCTAGCGTCTTCCCCCATGACTGGTGACCATCAACAGGCTGTGAGCACTTCAGGCTGAAAAAAGAAATGGTTTTCTGGATATTCCTTGTAAGGAATACAAGACAAAACTTCTGTGTTTTCTGCTGATTTATTGAAGGCATTGATGGAGAGCTGTGTTTTTATATTTCCTTGATGTGCCCTGCTTCTTATTTGACATTACATAGACACCAAAAACGTTTTCTGTGTAGGCCCATGGGCCTTTTATCACCTCAGCGGAGAATGGTGGCGGAACTAATTGCATTGGATCGCAAAAGACTGGTTGAAACTTGGATCATGATTGTCTGTCTTGAGGCACAGAAGTAAGTGCACACCAGAAAATATTGGTTTGTAGTACTATCCTCAAACCCCAAAAATGGGAAATAAGAAGATCTGAATAAGTAACGCAGTTGAGCTCACTACATATGTAAGAATATCTGGAAAACCTAAGTCGTTCGACTTGTAAGGTGTTTGATTCATCCTCGACGATCCTGAATTAGCCACATTGGCAGAAGCTTGAGAGCTTCATTTAACAAAAAAAAATATTAATGTTAGAAAAACAGACTTTATTGGGGTTTGTCTTCAGTAGTGGATTTGTGCCAGACCTGATCATAATGCATTATTTCTTTTTGGCATCTTGATCTAATACATATATAATATAATATATAAAATTAATAAATATTCAGAATTTGATTTACCATTCAGACACGCCTTGAGCAAGATGGTGATAGTAGCTATCTATATGCTTGTACATTAACTGTGATGTAGGAATAGAAAATTGAACTTTTATCTGTAATCTAGCCTATTAAAAGGAGGATAAGAGGAGAATTAGCCTAGAAGCAGCTTCAAGTTCACCAAGAGATACCACATACATGTCTTCAGAAGATGGTGTGGAAAGGAAGCTTCTTAGTACTAGTAAATGAAATGAAGCAGTCTTTCTTTTTATTAAATATGCTTATGCCAAAATATAATGAGCATCACACATGATTTTGTCATCACTAGGTCAATTCCTGGGTGAATGCAGCATTGTGGGCCATATTTGTTTTTATGTTTAGTTCTTAGTGTTTTTTATTGCAATTTCAGTTGTACGTAAACGCATGACATCCATCAAAAGTTATACAAAAGGAAATGAGAGAAATTATAATTGACTGCAAATACATAAAACAAGTTGTACGGGCACATTATTTGAATAATAAACTGCACAAATGATTACCCTTTGTGTAAACCCATAAGTTCTACAGGTAGTAACCCACTCAGAAGGATAACTGCAGTGGCAGTTTTTTTTTTTTTTTTTTAATAGAAGCCAAATTTCCATAGTAGGACACTCCGCATCAAAGCACCATGAGAAATATCTGTTTATAATACAATTCACAAGTAATGAAACATATCTAAATTACAGTTTATTTTCTTCACTCGTTGTTAGACTTTGTTGCTGTACAGTGTTTGGGGATTTTGATATTACACCAGACGAAATCGGTAGATCTGTTTTATTTAGCTATCCAATATGCCCACCCAGTACTTCATCATAGGGAAACATGAACATACTGTATAGATGAATGTAGCCCATGCCACTGCATGTTTTTGGCATATGCCTGTCTTTCCTGGGTTAGTCCTGAGTACCATTTTCACTGTGCCATAAATGCAGTGCAGACATAACAAGTTTAAGGGCAGTGTCCCGCTTGTATCGGTGAATTCCTCCTATTGTCCCTTCCTCGTTTTCTCCTCACCAGCAAAATTATTTTTGGCTTCTCATCACCTAGTGTTCTTTAGTGTTTTGTGACTTTTGTCGCCACAGAATCTCTGAGTGTGCTTGCGGGCCTGGTGTCACTCAATGCTTTATATGGCCTACTGTACTGTAAGAATTATCCCTATCTCACCTGCACAGCCTTTCTTGCTTTATCAAAGGTCATGAATCTCTCATTCAAATATAAGTCTCTTGCAGTTGTGTATCAGAGCCATAGCCTCCTTCAGTGACCTATCTGTGTTGTTGCCTCCCTGTCAGAATCTGGGCATTTGCCATATTAGATCCTGCACTGTGGAAGGAGTTGTTATTCTGTGCAGTAGTGTAATTTCCACCACTGTCAGCGCCCTAGAAAAGGGAGGGGGTAGGTCTCATTTTGTCCCTGTTGCAAATAATTAACATGAAATGGACAACACTAGCAGTTCCCATGAGCAGTTCTCAGCATATATTCTGGCTTTCTGTAAACTATCCTTCCACTACATTCAACTGCATGATCTAATATTATCTTTTTGAGTCCGGTAGTTGCAGGCCACCCTCTCCATGTGAAATCCACATGGTGTTCAGTGCCACAAATCTACTCCCTCCACACCTTGTACTAGTTTCTTAAAGAAAGACACAGGGCAAAGATACATACTGAACTGAAGTAAATACAAGCAGTGCAAAGGAATCACCATCTTCCCCAACGCACCCTTCCTGCTAAAGGTAAGTTGATCTTTTGCCAGATTTTCACTTGAGTTTATGCCACTCGTTTTCAGTGCACTTGATCTGCACCCTCTTGAATTGCATGTTTTGGGCACTCCATTTCAAATAGGATCGGTCCCGAGTCTGTGTGAAACTGTATTGATTTGTCTGGATTTATCCTCAATCTAGACAAAATTAGCTAACTCCTGTAACAAGTAATTAACTGTCTATGTTGAGTTCCTTGTATAGATCAGCATGTGAATATCTTGTACCCATGGTTATGCCCCTTCCTGCCATTGATGTCTTAATCAGGCTTGCCAAAGGTTTGATGGCAAAAAGCAACCATTATTAAAGATAGCCCAGCATCATGCTTCTTTCTGGCTGCCAGGTTTCTGAAATAGTAGCTCTAGAACTAGCCTCTGCTATGTTGTGAATCCCACTCACAACCATTGGACTGAAATTCAAGCTTTCCAGAACATTAAATAAATACTTCCATGATATCCTTTTGAATGCTTTTTCGGCATCCAAGGAAGCAAAGACCGCCCCCCCCCCCCCCCCCCCTTACTGCCTGTTTTATCACCAACCAAAGGGGCTAGTCATCTACTGTTTATATAAACCCTGCTGACAACCAGTAGACACTCATCTTCTAGAGTTTAGGCTCTTAACTGCATCGAGTATCTCCTCTTTTCTTATTAGTCTTTTCAGCATCTGATGACATCATTAGCACCACTATATAATTAAATTCCAGTCTAATCTCTTCTTTATGTTGTGGCTGAAGTTTAAGCTCCATTAAATGCTTCTGCAATACCTTTCTGCATATATGTCATGCCACTCCTTATTCTTGGTGAACATGATGTGTGGCAGGAGGCTCACACTTGACCACCCACACCATTAACATCCAGGTTTTGTCTCCCTCTCTGTGCAATAGTGGATTGATTCTGTGTACTGGAATCTCTCCAGGTCTTTGCATTTTAGAGGTTAGAGTGGTTCACCCATCCTTCGCTTTAGCTTGAATGTGTTCGTTCGTCTTAGCCAAAATCTCCACTCTAGAAAACCTTTCTTCATATTGTGTCATATTTCTTTCTCAACTGTTTGTGGACGTATGTCATCTCTTCCATGGGAATGCTCAGGCTGTGACTTTCACGGCCCCACCACTAAATGACTCTTGAAGTGCAGGAGCCAGTGTTTTCAAAGAAGTAATGTTTAATTTCCTCTTCTAATGTACCAATACATCGAAATCAATTTTTACACTGAGATTACAGGCAGACTCAGTTTTGAGTGAGTTTTTTGTCTGAGGAAGAAATCTGCTGGAGTAGCACATAGTAATTGATTCACTGTAGGTCCTTCATAAATGGAACTGCTCTGGCAACATTGAAAAGCTCCTACAGTTCTTCATAACTGGTGATCCTGCATCTTCAAAATGCTTGTCACAGCTTTGCCTTTGAATCCATTGTGTTTGTCAACAATTCTGGGTCTGGAAGCAGAGATCTGTCAGAGGGCACAGCAGTGACCTTTTCTAGGACTTAGGTGGCCATTGGTCTACTTGTGCAATAGGGAGTAGTTGAAAATCTGCTGGGCAATGATTGAACTTTATAAGACTTCTGATTGTAGAGTTCCATCAAAAGTTGGGGTTTCTTAGCTCAGAAAATGTGCATATCAATGACTTCTACAAAATACACTGTTTAAGGGGCCAGAACTCCTGAATACAGAGCAACTTTGGGGCAGGAGGGATGGGGTAGGGCAGAGGAAATAAAAAGAGACAGTGAAAGAATATAGGAGGAGGCAGAGAAATGAGGATGCAGTTCTGGAAAGCAGAGTGATGGAAGACAGAAGAAAGAAGACCCATTAGCACAACAGGTTACTTGAGTTTTCAGAAAGGAACAGAGATCAAATATGCCAAAGGTCCTGCTTAATGGACATATTGGACAAGAGGGAGGGGACGCACAGGAAGAAATCAGCTTAGGACTGATGACGCAAAAAAAATTGAGGCTAGATCATTGAAGCGTGATCAGTTATCTAAAGAATTGTGTGGAATGAGAAATGCAATTTATTTTATTGAATGTCCTTGCATGTTATACTACATTTGCAAAACCACTCAAAGTACGCAAACAGATTATACAACACCAGTCTCGGATATGTTGTAATATTGTAAATGCTCCCATAGTTGATCACTATAAAATCATGGGACATGCCCCCAATGCTAGGAAATGGTGTGTTTTGGAAGTGGTTCAATGCTCCAGGGAGAGAGACAATGTGGATCATGTGCTAACGATAGAAGAAAACCAATGGGTATGGCTGGCAGATACTGTAAAGCAGTGGTTCCCAACTTGTGATCCTGGGCCCCCGTAGGGGTCCGTGAAGCCTCCTTAGGGGTCCGTGACTGCTTAGAAAATATAATAATAATCACCGATTAGGTCCCCAGCTTTTTTGGGGGAGGGGTGGCGGGGAAGAGACCCCGGATTCCAATAATGATTCAGTGGGGGTCCTGGAATTCCAGTACTGATTTAGTGGGGGTCCACAGAAGTCTAAAGGTTGGGAACCACTACTGTAAAGAAAGGACTGAACCAGCAAGTTGAATAATATGTGGTGGCACTCTATTATTCCTTTATGCTGTCCTCCTTGGCTGTAACCTCTGTTTTGTTACATGATGGTTATCTTCCATTAAGTTGTGCAATGTGGGTTTGAATGCCTATATTTAAGAGATCCTTTTCCAAATCATATGATATATGTTCTTTGGATTTTGCTGTGTATGGATTGCAATGTCTCCTGTGTGAAATTTATCCTTTTCTCCCTGTCTGGCACTTACAATTGTGCTTTACACCCTGCATTCTGGCTATGGTAAATTGTGTAGGCCCATACATTTGCATTCATGGCCCAAGGTGGGTGTGTTTTGTGGTCTTTATATGTTGCATGATGAGGCAGGTCACCAATGTGCTTCAGAGTAGTGATTGATACAAGATGGATTTTCTGGTCTAAGAGGGCCACAATGTCTCCTGGCAGGATTGCATTGACGCGATTTAATATCAGCACATCTAACTGCGTTCAGTGTCTTGATTGAAATGTCCAACAAGGGTTTGTTGCCGCTGGTACCTGACGACTGCCACATCTTTTGTGAGTATAGCTTTTGCATTCTCGTGGGTATTTTTGGCTGTATACATTCCGTATTATGAGCGTCTCAGTAGGTCTCTTGATGTCTCTTCTAGGTACTTCATTCATTGATCCTTGTACTGTTGTCAGGTAAGAGAAGTGGATATTAATTACTTGCTTTATTGGTGAATGGGCAACTTTTGCTCCTGTGGTTTTTAATACTTTGCCCCCATGTCTTGGTTATAGAGTTTTTGAGGATGTTGCATTCCCTCCTCAGTAGGATTACCTTTTAAATTGTTTAATTAGCTTTAAGTTTGGTTTTGTCTGTGCACTTAGCAGTGGTCATGAGCACTTCTTTTGGGGGGGTTAAGGTAAAGCACCTAGGAGTTCGTTCTTGGGTGCCATTGTTTTATGTGACAATACACTTGGTGTCTTTTGTTGTTGGCAAGTCATACACGTTGTAAGATTGTATGGTTTATAGGCGTACTTGTGTAAACGTATTTTTATTTGTGATGATTTAGGTTTGTTTTATGTTCTATACTGAGTCCTGATGATTGTCTTGCTGACCATGCGGCTCTTTGAGACCAAAATATTTGCGGTTCCTCCTCCTTAACTGTATTGATGTCATTAATTGCGGCTGAGTCCATATAACTGTAATAATATAGATGTTTGATTGGGATTGTGAACCTGTGCAAGTTCAGAGGTGTCTATGCCTCTCAAAGATCCTTTTATTAACACCATATGAGTTATGTCTATGTGGGATCTTACCCATGAGGGGCATCAGTGTTGTCTTTGTTGATTTGATCGACATCTATCGATATGTTGTTTTGATATAATGCAATGGGCTTGATTACGACCTTGGCGGAGGGTATTACTCTGTCCCAAAAGTGACGGATATCCCGTCCCCCGTTTTACAAGTTCCGTAGGATATAATGGAACTTGTAAAACGGCGGGCAGGATATCAGTCACGTTTGAGACGGAGTAATCCCCACCGCCTAGGTCGTAATTAGGCCCTATATGTATATAACAGTACACTTTTGATGGGAATTTCTTGAGTTCTTTTGATAATATTGTTGGATAAGTCAACCAACTTGAAAGTCATTTCTGAATAAGTCCTGCAGGAACATAGTAGTTGTAACAATTACCTAAAGAAGAATGGTAAAACCAATAGGTTTCACCTGTGGGACCTATTGGCTTTGGCAATGCCTTTTTGGCATCATGGCATTTTTTTTTACAAAAAAAAGTGCAATGACACAGCTTCCTCATTTTGTAGGTGCATGCACGGCACGTGCGCAGCCCTTGTAAGGGAGGGTATCTGGGCGCCAAGAAGCTGCAAACTGAGTTGTGCAAGTAAAGCTTCGCTGGAACACCCGGATCAGTTTGCTTCTGAATTTTAGGTGAAACCTGGCCACTCTGACGGGGAGCACATTCCAGGTCTTTGAGGCGAAGAGACAGAAGGCACGTCCTCTCATTTTATCGCAAGACGTGGGCAAGGAGTAGGCCAACTGATGTGAGGGGGTCTGGACAGAATGTGGAAACATAAGCGGTCATTGATGTAGGCTGCACATAAGTTCTGTAGTGCCTTGAATGTGAGCATGAGTAGTTTGAAGGTAATGAGTTTCTGGATGTGTAGCCAGTTGCGGTGTTTGAAGAAGTGAGCTATTAGCAAAAGGTTAAGTACGAATCTGGCAGCTGCATTTTAAAGTACTAGAAGTCTGTTTATAACCTTGGTGGTGATATCAACATAGGGGGTGTTGCCATAGTCTAGTCTGCTGGGGATGAGGGCCACAATAATGCGGGTACCCAAACGGAGCCATTTAAATATATTTCTGGTCATCTTGAGGGTGTGGAAGCACATTGCTGCCACCCAGTTGACTTTGCTTGACATGGAGATTTGGGTATCTGCTATAATGCCCAGGTTCCTAATGACATTGATAGGGAGGGGTGCCGAAACTAGATCATCCGGCCGCCAGAATGTGAACCATGGGAAGGTGTGTTTGCCAAATAGTACCACTTAGGTTTTGTTTCCATTGATCTTGCAGTAGCTCTTTATAATCCCGCCTGCTATGTTTTGCAAGCACATGGCAAAATTGAATTGTGTGGTAGGTGTGTCTTTTGAGGCGGAGTGAATCTGTTGTGTGTAATCTGCATAGAAGACAGTGTTGAGGATGTTGGAACAGACATTGGGGACAAGAGGGGCAAGGTAGACGTTGAAGAAATGAATGGTTCTTGGGATAGATTCCTGTGGAACGCAGCAGATCAGTTTGATGGTGTCAGATTGGAAGGAGGCGAGATTGCTGGTTTGATAGTATCTGGTGAGAAAGGAGTGGGTCCATTGCAAGGTGCGGCCTCAAATATGGGCTTTGTGGAGTCTCTGAATGGGGTAAGTGATTGTGTCGATGGCTGCCGAGGGGTCCAGTAGGATGAGGGCTGCCTTGTTTACCTTGCTGACAAGGGGTTAGTCTTCCATGGCGGTAATAAGGCTGTACTAGTGCTGTGGCTCACTCTTCAGCCCAGTTGGGAATGGTAGGTTGGTCTTGAGGTAGTGGCGAGGCACCTTGCTCTTCTGCTGCAGCAAGTGGGAGCAGAAAAGTCTTCCTCAGCACTCTCCTGTGCTTGTAATCACCCCCTTCACCTTATACGCTATTAAAGCCCCCCGCCCCCAACCACTTACAACCTGCTTAAAACTGGTGGTAAAAAGATGCAGCTTTGGGACCATTTTCCACAGAATGGGGAAAACACACACAGAATAAGGCCCTGTATTTCCGAGTCTATGCCTATTCCCAAGTCTGGGGAAAATAACATGTAATCCTGATTTTGGTGTGGGATACGGGATGTTTGGTGAGTCCATTTCCCAGTATGCCTACACCACAATACAGGTATAAGTGTCTAAAAGGTCAGTTTGTATTGTGCTTTATAAAAGATTATCAGTGTGTAAACATATACATATGCCTCTACAGACTAGTCTGGTTTCTTGCCCCACCTACATCCAGCATTTGCATGTGGTCCTTCCGTCTGATGATAATACGCCTTGCTTTGTCCCTGTACCTATGCTTGTCTTCTCTTTCAGTCTACCATGGGACCCCTTATCCTGTGCAGGGGGTGAGATTATTGACATAAACTCATTTTCTCACCTCATCCCAGTATTATCTACACTTCTTATCATTAAAACCCTTCAAGGCGTGCTCTAATGAATAGCAAATCAAGGTTTCCCTTTCAGTGTTGGCAATGTAAAACATTTGTTCCAGAAAATTACCAAACTGGATGAGGAGGGGTTGGTGAAATGCACCATGAAGAGCTGAATTGGTGACAGTCTATGGTCTCTTAGGGCATATGAATTCAATGTGCGCACTCTGCCCCTAAACAAAGTGACAGAGAAATGTGATAGTTCATCTACTTTGCCTTAATCAATGTGTTACAAGCTCAATATTAAGATACAACAGTGGGTTAAAGAACATACAGCAGATAACTATATGTAGCCATTTATCGTATGTGATAATACTGGTAAGATAGCTCAGATGTTTAAGGCACTAGATGGTGAAATCTATTTGTAGTTTTGTTCACAGGTATGAATCACAGAATAGTTTTGGTTAATTTGTCTACTGTAGAATAATGCATGGTACCTGCAGATCACAGATTTATACTAGGTGTAATTGTTCAGTGGATTATTGCACTTTTTGCAGAGGGCATTGTGCAACCTGTAGGAGGCAAGTTACAATAGCGGTAAAGCAGCTCTGAGAATTTTATGCTATCTACAAACAAATGCATGTACCATCCTAGATAACTTAATGCGTAGTAATTTTAAGGTTGTTAAAATTAGCTCTGGACTGTGGTCAGGCAGCTCATGATACTTTATTAACACCAGACTGGTAAGGCTCTCCCGCTCAAAAAAGAAAAAGAGAGATGAGCTCTGGCAGGGGAATCTGAATTAAAGGCACAAAAGAGAGAGAGACTTCCCACAGGGAGTACTTACACAAAACTTCATTAAGCAAGGAAGAATGAGTCAGGATTGTGGCTAGAGATTGTTGCTACACTTCACAGGGCCTGCGTCTCTTCACTTCTTTGACAGGAGCCTGGTCTACTTCAAAGGACCTCAGGAATGTTCCTTCAGTCTACATCCCTGTCTAGCAGACTCTCTGAATCGACAATTCACAACACACACACAATTATTGTAAAGTACAACAGATATACTCTTATTGACCATAATATACCTATACAACATGCAGAGCACACTGTATTTTTGCCCTCTGCAGCCTACTGCGAACTCCTTATCCTTGCTGTCTGCAGACAGCCGGCCTTATACTAAAAGGCAGGCAGTGTAGATTCCTGCGTAATCCAATTTTAAAGGCGTGTACAGTGGATGAAAGTCCATTAAGGAGGTTTACACCACAGCAGAGAGAAATACGGAGAAAGGTGTGTTTTTTCCATAGATTAGATTAAAACCCAGTTGTGGTTTGAACTTTTTCAATTGTTGTATGGCTTCCCCGCAAAATGTTCAGATATTTTCTCAAGAGCTGTTAAAGGAGTTTAAAAACATCTTCAGGGTTTGAGGAGGGCCAGAGGTTTCAGTTCAGGTTAATATTTTTAGGGCATCTGCATTATCTCAGATTTCTAAGACTTTAACTGATTCCTACTAGTGAGCTTATCTCATATGGAAGTAGTTTTGTGTGTTGATTAGAATTTTTGGATGTCCAAATTGTAATTTTCTGCATTCAAGTATAAAATGAATTGTGATTTTGTATAGCATACACTAGGTAATGACAGTTTTAAACTTAATACATACATTCCAGCATACATTTTTTTTAATAAAAATGGACAGTCCTGCATATCAAAGTACGTGGACTGATATAAAAATTTGTGCTCACATGATAAGTTACTTATCAGGAAGACAAAACCCTGGTAACTAATCACGAGGAGAAAAACACGGACATATGTTTAGGTTGTGTCACTTGGGACACAAATTTGGCTAGCTTTGTCTCTGGGGTTGACACTTTATATTGTGGTGGCAAGCAGTCCACATTGTCTTTATTATTTTTCTTGTAGTGTACTTTTACGTATTATTTCTGTTTGAGGTGTTTAGGTTGATTGCTCATCTCATCACTGAGTCCTGATGATGGTGGCCTCTTGAGACCAAAACGTTGACGGTTCCTCCTTAACACTATTAGAAGCACTTCGCTTATTGATCGGTCCATAATATTATGTAAAAAGAAGAACTTATTATTTTTGTCCAGAGAAGTTCATGCCACTCCAAGATCCCTGGATTAATTATACTGATGTATGATCTTATTGAACATGGTGGGGCAACAGTGCTGATTGACTAATACCACTGTTACTGATTGACTGCTTCTTTCATTATTTTGATGTACTGGATCCTATGTAATTTCAATAATATATTTTTGTACAAAACGCTTCTTTGTTTTCGCATTTTAGTTGGATCACTTGACCAACACTTAAGTAATTGCTGAAAAACTCCTCTAGGAACATTGTGTTGTTTGATGGAAGATAGTTGGCCATCGTAAAATGGGATTTTCAAAGTAAAGTTAAAAATTACCAAAAAGACTGGCACCAGTATGTTACATAAACACTTTATGTTGGAAATTGATTAGTAAATTTGCCTATGTAGCTGTGTTACTCAATCTTGTGCCATGCATGTCTCTCTCGTATACAGCCATGACCGAGACTCTGACCACCGAAGAAGGCATGAAAGACGGCCCAGTGACCGGTCAGAAGACGTTGGTTCCTGCTACGATGATGGCTACTCCACGCGGTCTCATCACCGCCAGCACTCAAGGGATCAAGACAGGCCTAGGACCAAGAGAAGACACCAGCATCGCTGCCGGAAACGTAAAACCAGGTCATGTAGCAGCACGTCTTCGGTGAGTATCCTTAGGGTCAGATGGAATGATCATGGCTAACGTCTCTCTTGTTGTTTCAGCTTTCATTGGCTTGGGTGAGTATTGTGCCTCTTTTTTTTTTTTTACTGTGTGCTTCAGTTGGCTGAAAGTGTAGTTCAGTACTTTAATGACATGGCTCTCTGCCTTATCAACGTAGAATTTCACATGCAGGGCAGAACATTGCCTAGTCCGAAGCTGATGTTGCCCCTTTGACTCCGATCTTACAGAATCGGGAGCATAATATTCTCAGTGCACAAGTTATTTGAAGAAAGGTTGGTTCAACTAGCTATGTACGTCTTATTATTCATGTTCTATACTACATTGATCACACTTTATGATTTTTGCAGTGTGTGTTTGTCAGGATATCAAGTTAGGAGCAGAATCTAGATTTCAGTTGAGTTCATCGTTCGAAAAAACCCATTGAGCTACTGGTACTTCACCAGCTTCCTTTAAGTAGCTCTCCTGTGTGTAACCCAGTGCACTAAATTAGAAGCTTTTACTTGGCTGAATTTATACACATACACCAAAATGGAAAAGTATGTATTTTAAACTAAAATGTCTGTAAATATATTTAAAGCAGATATTTGAGTAATAAAAATCAAATGATGTTGGAGAGAATATTATTAACTTGGTGCTGGGGCACTGCAGCTATGGCTGTTATGTATTACCCATGTTAGAGGCATCTCACATTGACAAAGCATTTTTTTACATTGTGGATGTCAAGTCAAGTGTGCCTGATGTGCGAAGGTGATCTCTCCTAGTAATCGTGCATATGGTGGCCACTAACATAATCTTGTCTGATGTGGTTACTACTACATCTCTAATATTAGTAGCTCTGGAGGATTTTTGTTGAACAGAAGTAGCTCTTATCACAGAAAAGGTTGGCGACCCCTGATTTGGGTGATAAATCTGAGCTTCATGCCTCACTTTAAAGAAAACTGCTCAATATTTTGTTAGATATACAACCCCAGAAATGCATGCCATCGTACATGTGCAGATTAATCCTCATGAGAACTGTACGCACAAATACTATGGGTTTAAATATTTAAGTCCCTGTAAAAAAATGGTTCATAACAGTGGGTCTGTATCACTCCATTCAATTGTTTTTAAGTTTGTCTGTGCCATTAAACAGAGACCAGACTTTCAAATCAATCTCCGACCAACTGAAAAAGGACTAATCCTTTCCAAACTCCTAAGCCATGTTTGCACAGAACAGAAACTTCCAAGAAGTCGAATGCCTTTAGAAATGACCTTCATAGAGCCCTAGAGCTAGAAAAAGTCCACCCATGAGAAAGTGCTTGACAGATGCCTTCCTAGTCTTGTAGGATCCCTAATGAACTGTGCCTCAGTTAGCTGAAATGCCAAACTACAAATATGTAGGTTTTTGCTTGTCTGCACTTGTGGTAATGCCTGCATTTTCTCACTTGGAAGTTAGAACTTGCCTTGTACAATACTATGTTTTAGGAGAGATTTCTGTATAAGCTGGTGGGCTTGTAAACCCCAAGTACATTGGGAGACGGTATTATTTTACGAGCGTCTAACTGGTTATTGATGCTGCTGTCCTGTACAACAGATTATTAATCTCGGGTCACAGTTACAAAGATTATCTGCCCTTTCTCCCCACCCTCTTTAATTGAGTCGTGTTGGAAGTTTCCAGATTCAGGTAATTTATTGTATTGACTCTGGTTTTGTATTAGAGCAGGCCCTGCCTGTGCTGAACTCCCTTTGGTGCTCAGTAGATTTTGAGGCTCATTGTGCTTGTCACATATATCAGAATCAGCAGTAATCTCAGAAGTTGATGTCTTTGTGGGTCTCCTGTGTTTCTGCTCAGTGAGGTTTTAATGCTTGATAGGGGGTAATTCTTATTCTTTGGCTAAGAATCACAGTTTTTGATGAATTGAACTGTTTTAATTCTTTGAATCTGGAATTATATGTCAGTGAATTTAAAAGTTTTTCTGCCCTTGGGAGCTCTTAGCATTCTCTCCACAATTTGCAGAATCTGATTCACATATTTTAAACCATATGGTCTGTGTAAGACTGGAGGCATCGTTTAATCTCTAATTGATTGTTTTCAAGGGTTCAGATAATGTTTTGAAATGTGTTTCTAGGACATATTCCTTGGAATGGTTTTGTCATTGTGGTTTGCTTCTGTAAGATCGGAAAGGGGTATTGGCTTGCAGAATGACTAGATGCCCGTTGCAGGCATTGTCTTTTCTTTGTTCAGTGATCTGTTGTGTGAGAAACCATTTTGTATGGCTTGCTTAAAGACTGAGCTTTTGCCTACTCTGCAAAGTATCTTTTTTGTTTAAGCTGTCCGGTCCAGCAAATCTCGTTGTAACCCACACTCTAGGCCAACAACGGCATCCTAGTTAAAGTTAACCCTTCTGTATGTAGTGAAATGTCTGAGGTTTTAAAGGTTTGCTTATTGCCCTCTCAGTCCAATGAATTACAATGTTTGATCATTGTTTGTGCTACGCTGGCATACAGTTATAGTAATATTTGTGTATGAAATGTTTGTCTGTATATAAAAATGGGAACATCTTAATAGTTTAGTGTGTTGAATGTATATAATCTGTGGTGTACAAATGGCCTAATAGGCAGCAGTGTGGAAGTTTCAAGTATTTGCCCCTTGCCCCTTGACCCAATGTATTTTAGGATTGTACTCTTAAACTCGTTTAAACATTTTTTAAATGACATTTAGTTTAGTTAGACCAGAAATGAGACCAAGATATCAAGATTAGACTTGAGTGGGAGTCAAGCTATGGACATAAGTGAAACATTACCTTTTTTCCCCAATGGCGTGTTGTCTTAGCAGCCTTGCTTCAGCCATTATTGGTCCCTATTTTAATATTGATCTTTGCGTGCTTTAGCCTCCTTTTTGTCATTGTGCAGATAAATCATTAATAGATATGAGGTTCAAATGAGCAGCGAGGGTAGAGGTTTTAATGGGTGGGCTTTAAATACATAATATGGAGGCACATTTCACACATAAACTTGAATGAGGGTTATGCTTTTAGCAATCTTTAATATCCAGACAAGTGGGAACATCATGTTTTGATGCTAGTACAGCAAAAGATCGCTGTGATGTACTTTCCCAAAGTGGGGGTTCTACATTGATTAGTGAGCAGACCTATGCAAACATATGTATTGATCGCTGTTAGTGTGACAGCGCGGTCTTGCTAGGCTGAATTTGTACGTCTTTTCTTCGGAAACCTACAAAAATGTATTCAAGCATATTTTCAAACCACACCAATAATATAAAGTTCCTCACAGTGTGCTCCCTCATGTTCCTCCAAGTCCCCGTTCTCTTACATAGCAGAAACAGACACTGCTTGCTTGTGGGCACTGTGTGGAGAATTCCAAAGTGCTGTGTTAATATGCATTGGTAAATTTCATATGCCCTTACTCTTCCAAGAGTGCTTCTACCACCAGCACCACAGCAATGCTAGTTTTCTGCCAAAGGTTACGAATGACAGTACCTTGAGTGCAAGCCTTCCTTTAAGTGGACATGATTGCATTTGCCTTGTTCTCATTGTGTGGAAAAAGGTAGCTCAAAGAGCACAGGCTTGAGTCAGCTTCACTAAAATACCTGTAGCAATTTTTTTATTTTTTTCTGTTTCTTTTTATTTTATTTTTGTTAAACGCCAGTTTGTGTGTTGACGTGTCCCTTGCAATATATCCCTATCGTTATATATGCGGTGTGCCTTATGACATGCTGGGAACTGGAAAATCGAACCACCACCACACCTCGTCGTCTCTGCCTTTGACGGACATCTCATTGCCCATATGATCTGCCTGCCGCTGCGTGATTGGGCTGGATGACGCTTTCGGGGGGCGGTGCGCACAGAGAAGCCATCAGAGCAGTAAACGTGGCAAGAGCGTGGAAGATGACAAGGAAGGCCATCTGGTGTGCCGGACCGGCGATTGGCTTCAAGAGCGATGTACAGCCACCTTTCGTAAAACTTTACCTCTCTACTATCTATCTCCCTTGTTAGACCAGATCTTATTGTGCTGAAAGGGCTGCTAATGCATACGGCTCTTAAATGGGTCGATCAGTAATTGCCTGAGACACGCCATAGAACCTTCTGTGTAAAGTGTAGTCATATCCTACCACCTTTAAAAAAAAAACATTTATGTTGTGAAACTCGGGGTCACCGGGCCCCTCTCAGAATTCCCCTTATTCTAATGCGCTATGCTCTTCTGTCTTGCAGATGAGATCGTTGGAGGCTTGGGAGAAGGCACCTTTGGCAAAGTGGTGGAGTGCATGGATCATAACAGGTAAGGTTTTTCTTGGTGCTTAATTTGTTCTGATGGTTGCAGCTGAAGGACACCAGCACAGATATTTAGGGATTGTTGACTTATCTTTCGGCATCACTCTTTGTCCTATAGCCAGAGAGAGAAAGGTAACAAGGGAAAAAGAAGCAAAAGAATAATAGGAAAACCGTGGCAAAGGGAGATGACAAGAATGAAAACGAACCTGCAAGAGTGAGATACAGAGAGTATGTGTCATGTGGTGGAGTAAAGATGCATGAGGTGGAATCGAGATTAGTCATCCTTGGTATTCAGCAACTCTGGAATTCGGCAGGGTCAACTGTGGGCTCCTCAGAAGTATTTTACGTACCTTCACTTTATTCCTGAGCAATAGCTTTCCTCACCCTAGACACAAACAGGTTTTTGTACCTCTTGTGCCCAGGCTGCCAGTGCCTCAAGTTTGGAAAAAAAAAACCTGAGCATTGATTCAGCTCAAAAAGCTTCACGCTTGGAAGGGTGCTACAATACAGGCTTGAGCCTTTGCCTCAACATGCTACAATACAGAAGTCCTTGTTCGGCTCAATGCAGCTCATTTGGTATCCTAAAAACAATGAAAATTTGATTAGCGGTGTAATAATTTATAACCTGTGGTTTGCATCTTATACATTTCTCTGTCAGATCTAGCATAGTTCGTCAGTTTTTGTTGTTGTTTTTTTTTGGTGCTATTTCACAGAGTATTATACAGAAATGCAGCTTTGCCCTTGTGTTAGTGATGTAACTAGGACTAGTGACAACATCAGTAACCAATCTCAAGATCCCTCCCTTTCGTGCTCTGTGAAATTTTGGAAATCCTCTTTCTTAGTAGCTCTTAAATGTGTCCTGCAATGAAGAGCATTGCAATATCCCATCCAGATAGGACACTTATAGACGGTTACAAGCTTGACTTTTAGATCCCTTTATTGCTTTCACCTTTGAGTAGCTTGTTCTTAATTATTCTTTAGAATGGCCTCATCAGTGCTTCCCAGTCACCTATCTCAAACGTTTATTGCATTTGGTTTTCATTTTGGAATAGACAGTCATTAATGACATGGCTTAAAGGGCCAATTCTGATGGAGACTTCAAACTGCAGACTCCTTACCTTGTGAATTTCCCCAGTTTCTAGAGTGGATCTGGATGATTCTTCATTACCACTCCGTTTGCAGTGGTAGGCAGTGATGTGTAGCTCCATGTTTGGGCTCATTTTGGGTACCTTACTGAATCCTTTTAGTGCACCTTTGGGCCCTATGGATCTGAGGGGGCCCCGGGTGGTTTATCACTGGCAAATTCATTCCCCGATGCTGACTGGGTCACTCGACTTCACCCCGGGCGTTGACGTAGACACAGGAGAGGTGTCCATTGTCCTTTTAGATGCCAAAACAAACCCAGAGCAATGCCAACCAATGCCTCACCTGCTCAGAGAATACCATAGCTTTGACCCCAAAATGCTTCTGTATCACGTCCATGAAAATGCTGAAGAAGACAAAGGCTCTAGTATTGTCTACGATGATGAAAGTTTACTCCTAGCTTTGCAGGAATACAGTGGCTTGGAGACATCCCCGGACACTGCCCTCCCATCACTATTACCTACTATTGCCACAGAGGAGTCTGCCTACTTTACTACAGTGAAAAATATGGCAGCCAAACTACTGGACTTGACATTACCCAGCACTGAAGTGAAAATTAAAGTGCTCACAGTAGTTCTCCATCCATGCAAAACTAACCAAGAATCTCTTCTGTCCTTTAATGAGGCATTTAAGGAACCACT